>NC_045803.1:49297686-49600717 GCF_009873245.2 Balaenoptera musculus
AGAGTAAAACTGCAAAAAAAAAAATAGAAAATATAGTTATGTCATTTATTTTATGAATTTGTTTTCCTTTTTTATCTTTCCCTTTTAAAAAAAAACAGGGTTATTTTGGAATTCAGCTTCCTTCAATACTGAGGCTTCATACCTTCATTTTCCTACTTTCCACGGAGAACTTAGTGCGGATGTGTCTTTCTTTTTTAAGACAACAGCTTCATCTGGGGTATTTTTAGAGAACCTGGGGATTACTGATTTTATACGGATAGAGCTACGCTGTAAGTCTTTGGGATTCTATTTAGGAGTAAATTCTTTAACTAATTTTTAAAGTACTATGTTTCTGCTTTATCAGCTGAATCTTTTCATTGTGTCCTTTTGAAAAAAACTATGATATTAAGATAGCGTTTTTGCAAGAAAATTATTTGATATTTAACATATATAATAATTTGGGGAAATTATTAGTCTTCTCTAGAACCAACGTAAGTCTTTTAAATTCAAAGAATTAAAAATTTTTAAAAATCCAAATTCTCAGTTAACTTCAAAATTACTTAATTAAATCAACCAGCTGTATTGTTTTGATATCCTCCTAGACTGCTATTAGTATTTTGATATCAAATGCATATTGCATGCTTTTGAAATTAAATAAACTTTGAATCACTGTCAAAATTATTTTTATATAAAATGCCAGATACTATTTAGTTTTCTTACGCTGGCTAAATAGCTTTCATTTTTATCACCATGAAAAATTAACTCTGGTGATGAATTTCTTAGAATCCATTTTTTCCCCAAAATACAAATGTATTTTACTGTCTCATTCCACATCTATTCTGTGCCGACATCAATGGTTCCTTCCATAGAGTTCAAACCATTGTCTTCATGTTTAGTGACCGTTGATGCTATGGTGCTATTCCTGAGTGTATTGAAGACTCAGCTCTCCACCACGGGGACTAATGTGAACAATCTTCACGTCTGACATTTCCAGCTCCTGCAGTCGTGGCATTTTCATTCGATGTGGGGAATGGGCCTTTTGAAATCTCGGTGCAGTCACCCACTCACTTCAGCGACAACCAGTGGCACCACGTTAGGGTTGAGAGGAACACGAAAGAGGCATCCGTTCAAGTGGATCAGCTCTCACCAAGGACGCAGCCTGCTCCGGCTGATGGGCATGTCCTCCTACAGCTCAACAGTCAGCTCTTTGTGGGTAAGTCCTGCTTTTAGGCAGTTTGTCTTTAATTGCATGGCGTAAGTGCAGAGATGGGCCAAAATAAAATAACACCAACTAGAAGATAACGATAACACCACCACCAAATCCCCGTTTATTGAGAACCTATGTTCCAGGCTGCACCAGGTGTTTTATTACTTCCTCGTAACCAACCTGTGAAATGGGTATTATCCCTGTTTTACAGACGAGGTAACTGAGTTTCAGGGAGCTGAAATGACCTGTCTTCAGAAATCCACCTAATAAATGAAATTCAAATTTGTGTTTGACTAATTCCTAAACCTGCATTCTTTTATTCCATTCCCATTTTATTGAGATATAATTGACATACAGCACTGTATAAATTTAACATAAACATTCTTATTATTACAGATTATGTGACTTGTTTCAGTTTTTCTTTAAGATTAATATCTTTAATATAATATTGGAAATGTTTACCTCTTCTCCCCAGGAAGTGGAAGAACCTTCCTTGTAAATCCAGCTGATGCCAACCAGTGACCCCTGTGTAAAACAGGCCAATAGCAGGGCAAAAAAAAAAAAAAAAAAAAAAAGCATGAGCAAAGTGTGTAGGATCCATGATTTGACCAGTTTCACCAGTTCTTCTGGTGTCCCTTATTTTCCCTGTTTTTCTCATGTCTTGTGACCACCTACTTCATATTTATATCCAAACGTTGTTCCTTTATTTTCTAAATACATTCACTTGTTATTTTAGAGACTTGATAGCAGAATCCTCCTGGGTGTGTTTGTTTTATTTTACATCTCTGCTAATTACTTAACAGAACTTATTGACCATAAAGTTCAAGGAATTATGTCTTGATCACTTTTCATACATTTTAGTGTAAATGAGGACACAGCAACGCTGTCAAGCAGGATAAATTGTAAATTATCAGAAATTATATTTCAAGCACTTGTAAGAGTTATGTTTTAGGAGAAAATTCTCATCAGGTCCCCATTACGTCTTCTCTTGCTTAACAGCCTTGTTTTATTCTCTCTCACTGCGAAGGATGAAGCTTATTTAAGGGTATGGAAATCATAAAGAAACCATGAAAAGAAATACATAACTTTTCTTTTAATAACATGCTAGGAGCTCAGTCAGGAAATTGACACAGATATTTCTTGAGTTACAAAAAATAAGAGATGGCCACAACAAAAGGTATGGCAATTTCAAATCTGTCAGGATCTAGGAAATAGCCTTACTATTCTTAGAAATTGAGAAGGCTGAAACAGTCCTCGAATTTTTCAGTGAAATCTGCTGCAGTTTGCCTGTGCATGACCTTTCATTCTTCGTATGAATTTTAACTTCATAGAAATGGAGTCACTATATATTGTGTCTGATGGGAATTCTAGCCTTATTTGGTTTCGGGTAGTTGTAATGAATAGAAGTACTGTTATGACACACAACTGTGTGTTCGAACAGACTTGAGTCTTTTGCCATCAGTCATGTGTTATAATTTTAATAAGATCTAAGAGATTTCATCTTTATGGAGGCAGTTGGTTAGGCTTTTGACATTCCTACATGTGTTAAATTCAAGGATGATTGTGTTACTTGAAAGTTTTAAAAACTGAAATCTATCTTATGTTTAAGTCAAAGTTGTTGAAAATTAAAAAGGAAAGGCAGAAAGAAAGATCTCTGAAAAAAAGGTTACATCTATTAATAAAAATCTCTTTATACAGTGCCCTCCTTCCTACTCATAGGTAACTGAGTAAATTGAAGTGGTTAATGTGATAATATTAAAGACGGACTCATGTAAAAAAAAAAAAAAAAAAGGCTTGCAGCCTTAGGTAGAGGCACATTTTTGGCTGTCAAGAGGCCACATAAGGGTCTGTTTTCATCTTCACCTCTACTGCAAGAGTGAACCACTCTTAGGAAAGGGCCCCAACCAAGCTAATAGAATAATACATACAAGACAAAATAGTAATTTGTCAATTTACAACATTACTGTCAAACAAATCAACATTTTTTTTTTCTAGATGAAAATACCTTTCCCCTGTAGGAAGATTCAATAGAATTTAAATTATAATTAAAAGATTATACTGAATTAGCATAAAGTGGGTGAAAAGTAGTAAAAAACTAGTAATAATTGCAGCTGGTTTAATGTAGCACTACCGAGACCAAAAGTAGTTCTCGGCCTTCGTAAGAGTATGTTTCAGTGGAAGAGACAAGAGGCAGCCAATAAAAGAGTAAAAACTAAGACAGAATAAAAAAACAATATGTAGGGCTTCCCTGGTGGCACAGTGGTTGAGAATCTGCCTGCCAATGCAGGGGACATGGGTTCGAGCCCTGGTCTGGGAAGATCCCACATGCCACACAGCAACTAGGCCCATGAGCCACAACTACTGAGCCTGCGCGTCTGGAGCCTGTCCCGCAACAAGAGAGGCCACGACAGTGAAAGGCCTGCGCACCGCGATGAAGAGTGGCCCCCGCTTGTCACAACTAGAGAAAGCCCTCGCACAGAAACGAAGACCCAACACAGCCATAAATAAATAAATAAATAAATAAATTTATTTAAAAAAAAAAAACAATATGTATATAAATATATATATAAACAATTTACATATACACAGGCATGCATACACACATATGTCTGTATGTGTGTGTGTATGTATATAAAGTTTCAGATAATGATAAATACAATAAAGTAAAAAGTAAAGTAAGGCGTCAGGCAACAGTTTGGTTTGGGGGGCTTCTATGTCAAGTAGGGTGTTCATGGAAGTCCTCTCTGAGGACCTTACATTGGAACAGAGGCAAGATGAAGCAGAAGAGGGAACCCTGGGAATATCCGAAGGAAGAGAATTCCAGGCGGTGGGAATGAGCTTCTCGGGAGTTAAGGAGTAAGTCGTGGTGGCTGAGGAGAGAATTGGTGTGAGAGGAGGATGGTGCAAAGGCCATGGTGAGGAATTTGGATTTTGTTCTAAAGGATCAGACGAGTGGCATGGTCTAATTTACGTTTTCCACGTTCTCTCTTACTGCTGTGAGGAAAATGGATGGAAGGAAAGGGTAGAATCAGGCCACAGCATTAGTCCCCATGAGAGATCGTGGTGGCACGGGCTAAAGGGGAAATGGTGATAAAGAGAGTTGGGATATATTTTACATGGAGATGCACAGCACTTGCTAGTGAGTCGGTTATCGCTGTTAGTGTTTCACTATTTTTACTCCTGCTAATATCCTTCGGCAAGGTCTTTGCGTTACTCACATCATTTCTCAGTCTTTAATTTCACCTGAAGTTAACTTTTCTTGTTTTCTTCCTTAATCCTAACTTGTAGCATGATTAAAGCTGTTCCCCGGTCCCACATATACAATACAGACCACACTTGTGCCAGGCTGGAAAAGACCCCTGGTTATTCTTCATAGTCCAGAGAAAATATCCCACCTCCTTCAATGAGGTTCCACCCGCCCCATAATCACACTCTCACCAGGAAACCTGGCTGCTTTGTTCGTATGTTCTGTGCCAGTGCGTCAGATGTAGAAGGACATTCTCTTCGAAACTGTTTCCCCATGTATTAATACCTTCAAATTGCTGGACTTAAGTCTGCTCTCAGAGCCAGTGATCCTTGGGTGACTGGCTCTGCTTTAAGCCAATATAATTGATTTTCTGGTTAAAATTTTAAAGGGCAATTTCATTTCCCTTACTTACAGGTTCAAGAGTTTAATTTGTAGCTCACCCATGCATATTAAAAAATAATTATGACTAATCAGTATTTTCAACCGTGCATAACGACTGTCATTTGTATTTGGGTATCAGGACAAATGAATGAGATAGATATAATTGCAAAGAGTAAGTCTACAGTTTTCAGCGTCACTTTCTTTTCCCTAATAAAAATGTTTAAATTCAGACACATGATGATGATGACGATGTTTTAAATGTTGTGGAAACACAGTTTTTATAAATACAGGGCAAAACTGAAAGACGAAGTTAGTATCAGTCTGTCAAAGTTAGATTATGTTATTACCCCAGCATTTAGCAGCTTTTACCAAAAATTCACCTTCTTGTTTGTAAACAAATATAGCACAAAACATTAAACCTGTTGTGGAATATTTCAAATACTAAATGAAGTTATTTTATAGTACTACAAATATGAAACAGTAGAAACTTCGATAATGTAGATATTTGTTTGTTTGAGATACTATCTTTAACACTTTTACCTACAAGTAGAATGTTACAGATATTTGAATATATGTTAATTTTGAATTAAATTATTTTCTCAAGCTCCCTGTGCTACCATAGCCAGGCCCATGCTGATGATATTTGTCAACGTTACTTTTTTTTGAGATTAGAGTTTTTGGCAGTCTCTCAGAAGTGACTGCTGCAATAGGATAACATGAAAGGATCCAATGTATTATCTCCATTGCTTGCTTCACTCTCTCCCCTAAAGACCAATCATAAAGTGTGTTCACATCTCAGAGTGAAACTCTGAGGCAAGACTAATGCTTTAACTTCTGAGCAAAATCAGTAAAAATAAATAGAAAGCATGACTAAAAACGTGATTCAGCTGGGCAACAACTATTGGCAACTGAAACAGGAATAAGGAAATGATAGGTAGTTTTGGAGATTCAACTAGTGTTAGCCTACACCACAGAATTATAACAGAAGGACTTTAACAATCCCTGCAGTTCCCAATATTGGCACAACTATCTTCAACTAATCTAAACTGTAGGATGGCATGCGAAGTGAAGGAGTAATAAAGTAATGAACAAAAATCCTTGTATGAAAAATTTAACATTAATGTAGTGTGATAGTCAGATGAGAAACAATAACAACGATGCAATGAACATCTTCCCTTCCCCCAAATAATCTCAACCATTACATTGCTTTTCGGTGTAAAAATGATGATTCCCCTCCTATTTGTAGCCCATCTTTCTCTATTCTTGTTCTAAATTATGGCACTGGGTCTTTACCAACCTTTTCACGTTCTCTCACTTTGTCCTTTTTTGTATGTGTGTGATTTATGACATATCTTAGTTAAGTAGTCCTATTCAGAGGTGCTATTCCCAACCTTAAAAAAGAAGTTTAGCAACATGATGCTGATTGGGGTAATTAACATATGCCCTTGACCTTGTAAACACTGAGGACTCAATGTTGAGAGTCACTGCTGTGATTTTACACCCACAGACATGCTCCAACCACGGAAATGAGGCAGAGAAAAGAATCAATCATTTTTTTAAGCTGAATTGTGACAGTGGTCACTTTCTGTTTTGGCTTGTAAACTCAGCATTTTTCTTAGAAGCGTCTTAAATTAGCCTTGAATTGATTTTCATTCAACCAGCTCTAAAATTTTTGTTTGCAGCCTAAATTTTTCACTGGCAGGTTTTTAAATGGGGCAAACTTCATTTCGATACTTTGGGACCAGGGCCCGAAGGAGAAGTAGGGACTCCTGACGTACACTCACGAGTCATTTGCATTGCATTTGAACTGCATCAAATCTACAAATATTTATTAAGTATCAAGAGCAAACAATCTCTAAATGCCATACTCAAAGGTTAATGCTGAACTCTAAGCATATTGAAGCTCTGAAAGCTGGTTTTCAACCTAGTCATACATATGGCCTGGGGAGCTTTTTGGACACTGGCAGTGCCAGTACAAAGATATTTATTTACTGTTGATGGGCATTTGTGTACTTTCAAAGTTGCATATTACAAACACATCGTTGTGCTGGTCTTTTGGTGAACATATGCTTGTATATCTGTGGGGTGTGTACGTGGGGTGGAGTTACTGGGTCACAGGAATGAGCGTATGCCAAGCATCAGGAGACTCTACCAAATCTCTGTTGGCCATTTGGGCAGCGCCATTTATGAAGTGGCTGTTCAGATCTCTTGCCCATTTTCTACAGGGCTGTCCTCTTTTAAAAACAAATTGTAGAATTCTTTATATATTTTGGATGAGTCCTTTTCAGATAAATTCACTACAGATATTTTCCTTTCTCTCTGTGGATTGCATTTTCACATTTGTTAATGGTATCTTTTGATGAGCAGAAGTTCTTAATTATAATATATTCTAGATTTTTTGCTTTTGGTTTGTTTTTGATAGGCTAAAATATAGTTACAGCAAGAGAATGCCAAACAACTTTATGTTTGAATAATTTTTATTACAGACTAATTTTCTTTTGTAGTCGTAAATATGTTCCCTCATTACCAAAGTGCAGTGCAATAAAAGTCACATTTCTCTTTAATGTAATCATATCATTTATTTCAATTATTTTCTTCTCCCCTCCTTGAGATGTCTTTTTCATGATCAGCCAAAGAAGCTCCCGGTGTACTTTTCTGTGTCTAGCGAGCAAATCTGAGTGACTGTTGACTAAAATCAGAATTCAGATGGGATCTCTTGAAATCAGAGAATATGACTAATACCACCAACATTCATTTCTTTGAAATAGACCTTAGTACGGTCAAACCAGACATTGCTGTGGCCTTAAGTCTGAGTAGACCCATTTTTTCCTGCTGCCACTACCACTGGGACGTGTGCTCACCACTGACTCTGGTTCAGGGAAAAGTGACTGAACTTTCTGCCTGTGACACGGTTGCTTACACCACCTGCCTCTTTCAACCATGATCGTTCTTTAAACGTGAGGGAGAACAGTCCTCCTCTTCCCAGCCCGCCCAGGGCTTTGCTCAGTGAGGAGCATTCCATGGCAAAATTATAGCTGGGCTTCCAGTCTCACAGCTTTCTACACTAACTGATACCATCATTGCTGCAGGGCTGCGTCTTCCCCAGACATAGGGGATGGCTGGGAAGGACAGGACTGAAGGTCCAACGCGTGATGTACAGAGGACCACTCTTCCCGTCAGTCCGCTGACTTGGTCCTGGCCCAGCCCTCATGCCCCAGTCACTTCCCTGCCCCCAGGTGACCCATGATCGGGGCCTTCCGTGCCTTTCTCTGCACAGCACCCTGGTCACAGAGAACCCTTGTACTCTGACAAGCTTCTGTAACTTTGGATTTTAAAGAGAAGTGTGGGGATCTTGATTTCTTTTTTCCTCTAAGGCCCCTGGGCAAATTACACAGTTGTTCCCAGTTAATCCTCAATAATATTCAAGCACAGCACATAAATAATTTGCCATTAAAAAATGAAAGGTCTTCCTGCCACAAAAGTAGTGGAAAATTGGCATAGGAAAGAGCCAGCTTGTACTCTGTGACAATAGCATCTGTCACTTAGTCTAACTTCCTGAGAGTGTGGAATGTGATAAAGGGATTGGCCTCAGTCTCTACTCAGCACCTTGCGCACTTATCTAGGTGCAGTATCCCAATACTGTTATGTAAGGGAACAGATTCGGTTATATTCATCCACATAGAAACGTTGGGTATTTGTTTCACAGAATACTCAGTGTTTGTGAAGTTACGGAATCCATTATATCTGATACAATATGGCAGGTAAATTGATAGAAAATTAATTGGAAGGCAGTTCCAAACACAATAACTCAGCAGAAACATCCAGAATCAATTAATCAAACTGCAACTCATTTTAATTGGACATACTCTAACCTGGAAAAGTCATTGGAATCTTTAATTAAGCTTTCAAGCCCAATCCTATTTACATTAGTCGTGTTTTCCTGAACAGTTGCATCTTAAAATAAAAGGTTATTAACTTGAAACCTAATGGTAAAGTAAGAATCCTCAGTACATGTGTGCTGCAAATGTTTATATCTAATTAGACATTACATTTTCTTGGTAATTTAAAAATGTAGTTTAAAACTGTTTGATTAGGCAAGCATTAACTCTTTAAAAGTACAGCATTAAGTCCTGTTTACAAAACTGTGTTGATTTTCGTCTCACTATTACGAATGCTATTTAGGCATATATTTCACATGTATACATGTGTATTTTCACCTGTTAATATCCCCATCCTCTGACCTTCCTCTCCACGGGGTATCTATTTCTGCCACTGACATCATGTTGTGCTCACGTCTCTCTGTCTAAATCCATTACTAGACTGTGAGATCTCTGAGACCACGATTTGTTGCATATAACTCTGTACCTCCAATGTCAGGCAGTGTCCAGGAAAGAGCTGCTAAGTGAAGCTTGCAGAACTGAAATGCCATTCAAACCAAAAGTGATCTGAGGAGAAGAAAATGGAAGTTTTCTTCTTTGACCATATTCTTACGTGGAGAGGAAAGGGGCGTCCTTGTAGCGAAAGGCCAACTGTACATTTTAGTCTTAACTCTGCCTCTGACTAAATGTGTTTATTCTAAAATTTCTCAGCTATGCCCATGGGCTAGTCCCTGGACTTTTCTATGCCTCTAGCTCCTCATCCATCTGAAACAAAACAGCAGAAAACAAACAAGAATGAATGAATTGGAACCAATGAAAATGGATTATTCAGTTGTTGGACTCTGGGTTATTTAGTTATTATTATGTCACTGGTAGACTGAGACAAACCCCTAAATCAGAGAGACTATAGATGTTTCAGAGTGACAAATGCATAACAGGCCATGATTTAATGTTACTGTGTACTATAAACTCTACACTGTGATTTAAAATACTGTAACATGAAGTCAGTGAAATACACCAGGAATACACCTCTAATCCAGATTTCACAGCATTTGGCCCTCCTCCAAAGAGTGCCTGGGCCAAAGCTAAAACCAACGCTGCAGGCTGCCTTACTTTCCCAGGAAAGAAAACTCCAGTAAGGATGCTGAAAGAATCTCTGTCACAAACTTGACCGAGCCCTAGACATTCTTACTGAGTTGAGTTAGCAGCAGCTTTGAAGTGGAAGGAAGAGAAAAGATGTCCTCAAGGTAAGGGGAGAAGAGAGACTTAAAGGATGGCAGGAGATTGAGTAAATGTAGGCGGGATGAAACAATTGTGTCAGCAATTCTGAAACTCTGGGATAAAAGCAACCCCTCTCTTCCTTGCCCACATAAACTGGAATTGTAAGATGTTTGGCTCCATACCATACTTGATCTGGATTTATAAATAGAAAATATGACCCACACCCTTAAAACTTTCATATTCTTCATTGAAAAGGCACAAATTATGTCAACTGAAGCCATTTGAATACAGATATTTAAATACAGTCATTTGAAATATATGACTAAATAGCATTAGTACCGTGAGTTCAGAATTCTCAGAAATTCTTTTATTGTCCTCTTCATGGTGTTTCATTATCCAAAACCATAGAATTAATTTATTCAGAAATATTCATTGAGTTCTATTGACAATCTCAGTCCCAGGCACCCAAACATCCCTGTGAGGAAAGGCTGTACCTCTCTTCAACTTTTGAAGCACCAAGCTCCCATCTCCTACTTCTGAGGTACAATCGGTTTAGTGAATGAGTGTGTTAATTATTTATTAACAGTAAATTAATTGAGAATTAGTAGTTATGATCAATATTAATTGATAATTAGTTATAATTATACATAGTTATTGCACAGCTATTATGTGTCAGGCACTGTTCTTTGTTCTGGGGATATAGTGTGATTGAAACAGCCCTTATTGAATGTGTATTTTGATGGAGATACACTGATAATATACAAGGAAAATTGTACAAAAGTAAAGCTTGCTAGATGATGACAAAGACTTATTTATTTAGGGTCTTTCTGGCCAAATTTTGGTTCTGAAATACAAAAAAATAAACAAAAAAACAAAACCAGAAAACCTGTTTAATCTGAGAATAGGAGACCTTAGGTAAATGAGGCTAGATTAGGAACTAGCTAAATGAAGTGGGAGGGTTGGGGGGGTAGGGAGGGTTAACACGTTCTGGGAAGAGAGAACAGGTACAGAGCAGGTATAGGATCCTGGAGGTGAGGCAGCATCATCTGTTCAAAGATGAAGCTCCTTTTCAGAGGCCCCAAGACCACCTAACTGTCTCTGGGTAAATCGCCCAGATTATTTAGATTAGGACACTATATTCCTACTTCAAATGCTGAGCATTAATTTATGGTATTCCTGGGCACCAATGTATGTGCAAGTGCACCCAGAGCTTACATTCCCATTAAGATAGTGCTTTAAGTGACTGTCTGAATCAGGTTCACCTGTGTGCTTGTTGACCGTTTAGATTCACAGCTTTTTTTCTGGCCCACACAATCAATATTTCTTGGGACAAGCCCCTGACTCTGTTTTTTGTTTTGTTTTGTTTTGTTTTTATATTTATTTTTGGCTGTGTTGGGTCTTTGTTTCTGTGCGAGGGCTTTCTCTAGTTGCGGCAAGCGGGGGCCACTCTTCATCGCGGTGCGCGGGCCTCTTCACTATCGCGGCCTCTCTTGTTGCGGAGCACGGGCTCCAGATGCGCAGGCTCAGTAGTTGTGGCTCACGGGCCCAGTTGCTCCGCGGCATGTGGGATCTTCCCAGACCAGGGCTCGAACCCGTGTCCCCTGCATTGGCAGGCAGATTCTCAACCACTACACCACCAGGGAAGCCCCTGACCCTGTATTTTAAGAAGCCTTTCCATGTAGTACTCATATTCCGTAAAGTTTGAGAACCTCTGCCTTAGAATAGCGGGGTCTGATTCTACCCAAACACTGTAAACCTCTTCAAGGGTGACTTGGTAAATACATGTTGTTATATATTATTCAATAAATGTTACACCACTGTGTGTCCTCATTAATCCCCTTTCCGGATTTCGTTGAGAATCTTTTCAAGCTTAAAACAATGAACACTGGTCGAACACTTAGAAAAAATCCACTGGGAAATATGCCTGACAGAAGCAAATACTCTGGTGCTCAATCTGATGCTGTGTGTTTTTGATGAAAAGATAACAACCAAAAGAGCACATCAACGCACAGTCAAGTTAGAAAAACTCAAGGATTCCTTCATAGTTCTCACTAAATTAAAACTGTCCCGGCATCAGGATCAGGTTTCAATGTGAAGGACAAACCACACTTACCCACAAATATATGCTTATTTAAAATTGCAAGAAAAAGATTAGTTTCTACATAAGAATATCAATGCATAGCACTGTTATTTTGAATGAAAGAGCCTTTAAGTTGTTCTTTAAAATAAAGAGACTGATAAAAAAAAGTCTCCAATTTAAAGTTTAATAACACCCTTTTAGAAAACAAATCTATAACAAATTCAACCTTTGGGGAAAAAAATGAATCAATGTTTTATCTTTTATCTTTTTGAATTCTTCTATTTTGTCACAAATCGTGCTTCTAAAAGTATATTGGGGGGCTTCCCTGGTGGCGCAGTGGTTGAGAGTCTGCCTGCCAATGCAGGGGACACGGGTTCGAGCCCTGGTCTGGGAGGATCCCACATGCCGCGGAGCGACTAAGCCCGTGAGCCACAATTGCTGAGCCTGCGCGTCTGGAGCCTGTGCTCCGCAACGGGAGAGGCCACGATAGTGAGAGGCCTGCGCACCGCGATGAAGAGTGGCCCCCACTTGCCGCAACTAGAGAAAGTCCTCACACAGAAACGAAGACCCAACACAGCCATAAATTAATAAATAAATAAAATTTAAAAAAAAAAAAAAAGTATATTGGCTCTTCAGACTCCAGCGGTTCTCTGTTAAGGTCATGATTTTGGCCGCCCTCCGTGAGGCCTCAGTTTTGTTTGGTCTTAAAATCCTGAACAAAACACCTAGGAACGTGTTTGCATTTGCAGTATTTCCCTTTTAGGTGGAACAGCCACCCGACAGAGGGGCTTTCTGGGATGCATTCGGTCTCTGCAGTTGAACGGAATGGCCCTGGACCTGGAAGAAAGAGCCAAGGTGACTCCCGGAGTGGAGCCTGGCTGCAGAGGGCACTGCAGCAGCTACGGGAGGTTGTGCCACAACGGCGGGAAGTGCAGGGAAAAGCCCAGCGGGTTCTCCTGTGACTGCACCTCCTCTGCATTCGCAGGCCCGTTCTGCTCAGATGGTGAGTGTGACGCGGGTGCCCCAGCAGCAAGACAATCCAACGTGAATAAAACCTCCTGCAGTTCTTTTTCTCTGTAGCTATTTGAAACAAAAGTATTTCCATTTCTGAATTTTTTTTTGGCAAATTGCCTATTTTATGCCAATGACATGTCATTACTTAAATATTTGCCGCGGTTCTTTAAACACTGTGTTTATTGATGATAAACCCTCTAATCTCGCCTCTAGGTGTTGTAGAGTGTTGTCTGCTCAGTCTGCACTTTTCTATCTACAGCTAATGCTCTTAAGTAATATGGGTGTCAACAACCAGTCCCATGAGCAGTTCTCATTTTTCAAATCATTAAAAGCATTATTGCTATTTTTGAAGATGGTCAACAATGCAAAGACATTTAGGAAGCTTTGTTGTTTTACCAAACAAATATTATTTCCAGGAATATAAATAACGTTTGCATTCAGTACTGATGTGTAACAAAATAGAGATGCTCGGGCGTTTTGCTCTGTGAAATGTCTACTGTCTGTTGGTGAAGTGAAACAGCGGACTCTTTTTCAGCTGGTCTTGTTCACTGATCCGTGTCATGGAAGAAGGAACGAGCTGAGTGTAGTACTCAGCGTTCTGAACAGACTTCCGTGAATAGACAAACGTTTGCTGTAGTTCCTCATAGAAAAATGTCAACCGGTTTAATTCAGTTGCTTTATTTAAGTGTTTCTGGGCTACTGAACCTTTACTAACGAAAACTGGCTGCAAATTGAAGCAGTCCCTGATTTGCAATGAAAGCATTTGAGATTATTTAATGGAAAGTTGGCCAAAGTGCACTCTTCAAGTCATCTACTTTTTATCAGGAATAAGTTATCGTTTAAAATCAACCTGTGGTAATCAATCACTGCTGCTACCGTTCTATGCTTCTCACGTTTAAAGTAAGAACTAAGACCTGTCTTTGCATCCTCATGTCTTTATAAGAGGATGTCTTTATTTTCTGAATCTAAATGATTTCCAGTTCATCTTGCTAAGTGTAATCGGGAATATTATTCTGCATCCACATGTTATGTAGTATCTAAAACGTGTATCTATAGATAGTAAAAATAATAAACAAAAACCTAAAGCTCTGAGGGAGTGGAGATGTTGCTACATTATCCGTGAGCATCATCTGAAGCTCACGTTCAACAGCTGCCCTGTATAGTAATGGGGGAAAGCAGAGTTCTGGGATCCCAAGCTAGTTACCTCTCCCACCATCTTCTTCACTTTTATACAAATATATTTGGGGTGTGTGTGTGTGTGTGTGTGTGTGTGTGTTTATGTGTGAATTTAGGATATTAATCTCGTGTAAGTAAAATGATTTCTAAAAGTTCGGATAGTTATTTCTTTAATTTAAAAAGTACCAGTGTAACTGAGACAACATCGTTGTTTCTTAAATTTTTTAACGTAAAATGTGCATATCATTTCAGAGATTTCTGCCTATTTTGGATCTGGCTCATCTGTGATTTACAATTTTCAAGAAAATTACTCCCTAAGTAAAAATTCCAGCTCCCACGCGGCTTCATTTCACGGTGACATGAGGCTAAGCAGGGAAACGATCAAGTTTAGCTTCCGCACCACACGGACCCCGAGCTTGCTGCTCTACGTCAACTCCTTTTATAAAGAATACCTCTCCGTTATCATTGCCAAAAATGGTGAGTGCTGTTCAGACGAGAGAAAACTGGGTTAGAACACTAGGTCAGGAGCGATATGAATCCGTCTCATGCTCCCACTTCTCAAACTACAAACAGGAAGAAAAGTGTTCCTGTCCTGTGTATTCAGTTTTGTTTTTTCGGTACTGTCCTATCAACTCAATCTAAAAGGATTATTTAAAATACTTAAAATGCCTTTATCGCTTTATAATTTTGGTAATTTAACACAATCAGTGTGAATTTTTAATTTATGTAGATAAAATATTTATTATAGTTTATCATTGCTAGGATCACTTTCCTATTCCATGTGAATATCAGTATCAGTTTTGTGGTTCATTTTGAAATAAGATGCCTATTTGTACATAACAGATAATTTCCTTTGAATCAAAGTAGAGAAGTTTTGAGAGAATGTTAACAAACTAGCATTATGTATAAGAAAACGTCCACAAAATAACCTGTTGGTTCTGATTGTCGGCAATAAAGTAGTCATGGGAAATGCTAGTACATCGACGCAGGGTAATGGTATGTGGCTTAGGACGTGTGTGCTACAGAAAACCACTTACTGTTATTATTCTCTTCCCTTTATCTGGATTAGAGATAAGAATTTTATGAGTAAATCCTCTGGGTGAGGAAAACAAATGAACATACAAACATGTGAATATATTATTTCAACTAAATCAAATATGGCCCAAGGGCACTGAATATCAAAATAAAAATAATACTGTTCAATAAGTATATTTCTCCTCACTGTATACATTTTGAGCTTGAAGCTTATCTATATATATTACGACATTTTCTCTGTTAAACTGGAAGATATCCTGTGAAGTAAATTTATTGACATCTTTGCAGGCAATTAAGTGAGTAGTGTTTGCTTATAATCATTCCATTCATCAGTTGCATTTCAGGAATGGTAGATATATTTTTTTTGAAAGATGAGATTATAGAAACAACGTTATTGCAATATTCCACAGTAGTTTGGCACTTCATAATATACGAAATCTTATTTTTTTAAGTTAGAGGCTAGTACAGAGATTTGCAAATGCTTAATCACATATTTGACAAATCAAAATTTTGCAAGAAAAAGCCTGCTTATTCGCAGCATATTTGCTCTTGATTTTGAAAATAGTGCACTTTCACATGGAAACTGACTTCTAGGGATTATGAGGAAAGTGTACATCCAAATGAACTACTGTGGATTTTCCCCCAGAAATTAATAAGTAACAAAAAAGGATTCTTGAGTTTTTTTAAGTAGTTTTTAAAATACAATTTTAACTAAAATATAACTTTTTCCCCCTACTTTAGGAAGTTTGCAGATCAGGTACAAGCTAAATAGATATCAAGAACCTGATGTTGTTAACTTTGATTTCAAAAACATGGCTGATGGGCAGCTTCACCACATAAAGATTAACAGAGAAGAAGCAGTGGTCTTTGTGGAGGTAATAGAGAAAATGCAGCAGAAGCAATGGTTAAAATTATGCTCCCCAGCAAGAAGGACCTACAGCAGAAATTGGATAATGGATAGATTAAACAAAGACATCCTTTCAGTTGCTGCTTTTGCATAGATCATAGACCATCAGACATGTTCAGGTTTTTTAAGCAATAAGATTCTGTCCAAAATATTATTAATATTTGATACTTAAAATTGCCAAACTTTCCTATTTGTTTTGCTTTACTCAGGAAGGAAATGCTTTCTAGTTTAGCATAATATGCTGTTGGTAGGACCATTGCTACTCTAATGAAACCAGTTTACTTCAGATGGGTGTACATGCAACCATAATTCTAGCACAGAAATTAATGATTGCAATATCAGAATAAATTTTAAAATGATGTGAATTACAGCAGAGAAAGTTGAATTATTCACTCTACCAGCTTTTGAAGAAAAGCACTAATGTTTCAGCCCTCTAGATAGAGGAAAATTTCTTAGCTGAATGACTCAAGTGAAAATACCCAGCTAAGTAAAAATATCAAGATGAGAATAGCTTGTATCTTTTTGTTGGTTTTCCCCATTTTGGCTTTCTTATACAGTGGAGAAAAATGGAGTGATATAAGGGGATAGAAGGTGGGGTGCACTGGTATCTGAGGGTGCATAGAAATAGTTTAGAAAATAATATTCACCTGTATAAATGGCTAACTCTTTAAACTTTGTTTTCCTAAATCTTTGGGGCCATATTAACTCTTGCCTATTTTATCATTTTCTTTTGTCTTCCTTTGCCTCCTGCCTCTTCTCAACAACGGCATCCGTTTGGATGATTGCATCTCATGTAACAATTTTGTAGATTGACGAGAAAGCGAGGAGACAAGTCCACCTTGCATCAGGTACAGAACTCAGTGCGGTCAGATCCCTTGTACTGGGCAGGATTCTAGGTAAGTAAAAGTAATGGCCTTTCCCCTAATCATGATGCATAAACATGGACCAGAAGAGTCATATGCCAGACACACACACACACACGCCACGTGCAAATTCATCATGCCAAAAGAAATCTCTTGCGTAATTTCATTTCTGAAGTGAATGATAATCAAGGCAGAAGCTGTACTTTCTCAGGGGTATATGTAATCGTGAGTAGGGACATTTTGCAAGATGAGCAAGCATGTTACTTGGATAGTTATGCCACTCTGGCGTGTGCCATGCGTCAGTCCAGCATAATGAAACACGGTATTGCCCTCACACTTCAAGAATATCAAATAGAAGTAGAAATAACAGGCTGTGTATCAGTCAGCTGCCAAATACATAAACCATTATCTAATGATAAAACTAGGATTAGATCTAAAAAAAAATGGAGGAGAAAGCAATTGCTTTTCTGCTGCTTAGTGAATATGCTTTAGGTTGTGGCCTGGATCCTGTTTGCCTTGTTGCGATGCAGTGGCCAAGCCACTCCTGCTAGAACCCAATGACGTATAACCCAGTGTCTATCTAAATGCCTCATAATTCTTATTTCTATCCACTAGTTACTTCTGATAATAGCACTGAAGTAGAAACATACTCTTGCCATTTTAACAGCAAAATATGTACGCTTTTTTTATACTTGCCAGCAAGGACTAAATGGAAAGAGGGGCAGTACATTTTAAAAGGGATTTTCTTTTTAGTTATAAAAGTGGGGGTGGGAGACTTTCTGTAGTCTGGTTCTCATTCCTAGTTTGATATTTGACACTAACCTCGAATATTTTGTCCAAGATAATAAATGGAATCTTTTATTTTTTTGACCTTTTCAGTTACTTATACCTTGATATATCATTTCTTGCATTCCCTGTACATAATCTCAGAATCTTGAGAATGTTTGATCAAACCTATGGGTGAATGATCAAAATATTGGCCCTTGAGAAGATTAATAGTTAAGTTTGTAAATACTTATAGGCTTTCTAGTACTATGATAAGCACCGGTATTGTACGCTCTTATTCTCCAAACAAGCAGGGGAAATATCAATTGCATTGTTCTTCCAGTATGCTATAGTAGAGATAAAAAATATGTGCAAAGTACTACTTAGATATTTGGAAGCTTAATTGGAATATCCCAAGTGAGTTTCATAGTATAAGTTATATAAATTCAACTACAGTAATTAAAAAATCAGATAATTATAGCAAATCCCGATTTCAAGAGCTCCTCAGTCTAGCAAGGTCTGAGATGAAGCATTTTACCTAAAAATGTAAAATACAAGATAGAAAATTCTAACAATTATGCATAATGTTGATAAAATCATATTTTTGAAGAAATAACATGTTCAAATTTAATGCCAGAGTTGCTGATGAAAATATTTTGTGTGAATAGAAATAAGTCAAATATATTATAAAACAATTGGGAAACTGATCTGCATTTTATGAGGAGGATTATATTAATCAAATAGTAGAATAAGAGCATTCATTATATAAATATTTGTTTCCCTTTTTATAATGAATATCGCAGATTAATAAGGAATTAAAGATGTTAATGTTTTCATTCAAGAACAGAGTATTATTAAAATGCATATCACTCATGCTGAAAATTAAGATTAAAGTTCAAAAGTAAGAATTTATTTGGTACGTGCCTAAGGTGTGGATCTTGACCAAGGACTAATATTACATTCAAATCATTTGTAATTCAAAGGAGACTAATAATTTATGGTCATATGGTGTGGTATATGAATTTACAACAAAATGTTATGTACTATATTATTATGTTGTAATATGGTATGTTAATTTATAGAAAACTGATGCTAAAATGGAACTAGTAGTTTTCCAGAGAGTTACTCAATCTTGAAGTTTCTTATTATGTTAGTCGGGGTCCTCCAAGAAGCCATTGCCAAGACAAAATTAACCATGTGAGGATTTTATTAAGGGGACACTTGTGAAAGAGAACGTGGGGAGAGAGCTTGCCAAGACTGGCAGAGCCGTCAGATGCCATGCAGCTCTGCCTTCAAGTGAAGGAGAGAGGGAGGGAAAGTTAGACAGAAGCATCCTAGACTTCTGTGCAGTCAACAAAGGTTAAACAGTCTTTGGGGAGCCCATGAGTCTGTCATCCATCAGAGGAGACCCATGTTTCCAAGGATGGGTCTGCCTTAGAGTCCCTGCTATGATCAGCTGTTGGCTGGGAACAGCCCATGGGAAGCAAGGCACTGGCCCAAGTAAGAGGATGGATTTCAGAGCCCAGCAGCTGGGGCCCTTGGTCAATTCCTCTCATCTAGTTGGAGGTCTGCAAGGCACATTCTCATGTGCCCACACTTATCAACTATGTTTTTCATTTTTGTAAGTCTCTTTGGCTCCCTTGTTCATTTAGCACATACTTTGTGATCACCGGTTGTGTACACAGAGAATGCCACTCATCAAGGCAGACACTGCATCTGCCCTCACAGAATTTATGGTTAGTGGGCATACAGATAATCACTATACAAAATGTTCCTGTGTATCTAATTGAGTGTAATGTACCCTATGTTGCTTGGGAAAAAATAGTTCCAAATTATCCTACAAATTAAAATAAATTAAAATACTGTGGGACTTCCCTGGCGGTTCAGTGGTTAGGACTCGGCACTTTCACTGCTGGGCCCCGGGTTCAATCCCTGGTCAGGGAACTAAGATCCCGCAAGCCAGGCAGCACAGCCAAAAAAAAAAAAAAAAATTAAATACTTATTTCGTTTTATAATTTCTGAATATTTCTTTTAAGGGAGCAGAAAAAACCATTAACCCGTTTTTTCTTTGGAGTTATAATTTGCCTATTTCAACCAAAGACTTAAGGATATGACCATCCACTGCCATTTTATAAATTTATTTATTTTATTTTTGGCTGTGTTGGGTCTTCGTTTCTGTGCGAGGTCTCTCTCTAGTTGCGGCAAGCGGGGGCCACTCTTCATCGCCGTGCGCGGGCCTCTCACTATCGCGGCCTCTCTTGTTGCGGAGCACAGGCTCCAGACGCACAGGCTCAGTAGTTGTGGCTCACGGGCCCAGTTGCTCCGCGGCATGTGGGATCTTCCCAGACCAGGGCTCGAACCTGTGCCCCCTGTGTTGGCAGGCGGATTCTCAACCACTGCACCACCAGGGAAGCCCCCACTGCCATTTTAGATGGAAACCCAGAAATAAAGGAAATTCTTCCCCACTTTCACTTTTCTCCAGTACTCATTTCTTAAACTTAGGAAGAATCATGGGAATAATTTTGGGTTATTGTCACTATTAATCAACATTACTAGCAGATGTTGAAAAGGAGGGTAAATTTTAGAAATAATATCAAGCTGTACTATGATGACATGGAAACCATCTCTAACTCCCTACTACACTTAAAATATTTAAAGACTCAATAACTTTGGCATTAATAGTCATTAGTAGTTGGGAGCCGGGGTGAGATGATCCAGCTGTTTGCCAAGCAGCTCAATTTAGATACTCCTGTATTCAATAAAGTACATTAAATTTGCTTTTCATATTTAAAATTCACTATAAAATTAAACTTTGGATTCTGCATCTGGATACTTTTGTATGTTAGAATCGTTTTATGATTTATTTGAGTAGAAGCTGGGTGATTATTTTCACTCATCCTGAGTAGTAGCTTTTGTATGTTAGAGGTGACTGATGACCATTAAGGATCATTTCTCTCTTCTGAGGCCATAGAGCCAGGGAGTACACTCAGCTTAGTGCAGTGGAGGTTTAGCCCAGATGTAAATAAAGTCTGTAGTCAGCTAGGAAAGGACATCTACTCAGTCTCCGATGAAGAGCTTTGAGAACAATCTCAATGTGTCAGGAACCGTTCATGTAAAACTCACTTAAGAGCCCAGACGTGAGGAAAAAACATGAGCCAGGTAACCTAAGGGCACTGCAATTTTGTAAATATATTGTGAAACGTCTCTTAAGATAATGGAGGCGTTATTTTAAAAGCACGTTTTAAAAGAGAAGTATAGTTTAGAGCAAGAAAAGTAAGGCATCTACTTAAAATCACTTTTTTGTATTCATCAGGTTGATTTTTGAATATTTTAATAATTAAAATGTCATAGACCATCTTCAGTACTTAGCATGACTTCATCCTTGTGGCAGCTTTAATCATTTCCAGACAGTCAGCTGTATCATTTTGAATTGGCCATACCTAGAAACTTAAAAACAGCTTTTCTCCTCATCGTGATACCTGAGCATCGATCAGAAGTGTCATGTTCCAAAAGCAAAGAGCACTCATGAGGCTGAAGCATATTATCTGATTTTAATTATGGAGCAAATGATAAGGTAGACAGTGGGATTTTGTCAGAGGCACATATAATCATGAGTACACGCTCCAGGTGGGACGGGCAAGTGTACGCCTTTGACAAGGATGTCACCTGCATCACTTTCACTTGGCCGTCAAACATCGTAAAACAGAGCTCAACTTACACTGCAAAAAATGCTAAATGATAAAAGCCAAAGTCACAAATCCCAAATTATATATTTATCAGCTGTCACAATCTAGAAGCTTTCATACAATGATAAAACTCAAATAATTTCTAAAATAAAAAGGAGAAAGCAATTGTTTATTTCTTTGATTACTGACGTGCTTTAAAATGTACCTGCACCAGGAATAAGTAAAAAATAAAGCCATGATCAGGGACTTACATTATTGTGTGCATGAATTTATTAAAGACCAGGCATTGATGGATGAGAGAGAGAGGATGAAATTGACAGGAGGTACGGATACAGGACCTTTGGGGTGGAGAGAGGGCACAGCCACGGCAAAGAGATACTGGACCGGCCAGCCTAATGATGGTCTATAGCACTAGTCAGAAGAAAGACAGTGAAATGTGAATTCTGCTCGTGTTGTCTGTTAAGTATAAAAGAGGGTTAGAGATGGTTTCCATGTCATCAGAGTAAGATATTGTTACCTATAAATTATCCTCCTTGCTTGATAGCTGCCAGTAATGCTTGTTAACGATGATTGAAGCCAAAAAGTGTTCCTACAGTCCATTCTCATTTGTAGAAATGAGTACTGGAGGACAGAGAGAAAGCAATTCCTCTCTTTCTATTCTTCCTTCTGAAGACGCAGGCAGCCTGATGGCGTTTCTTTGTTAAGCATGTTCAAAATGTGTTAAGTACTGAGGCCAAAGTGAATGATTCCTCAATCGGCTCCTTTAAGAGACCTATTTACTCAAAGATTATATAAAGAGACATCTCTCTACGATGTAATTATGTAATTAATCAAAGGAGGTATGCAGGTATAAAGTTGTTTTGCTAATTCATTAAGCTTTTATTGGGTCACAATTCCACCACATGAAAAAAAAAATCTCAATTAAGATCATTGCATACTCTTGAAATTGCATAAAGCATCTCATAGCAAATGTGCCCACATTTTGAAAAATGATATAATTTAACCTATTACAAAATGACTGAAAATTACTATTCAGAGGCTGAGTGAAGTTTACGACTATTTATTACTTTTTTATGTCAGGTATGTAATGGTGCAAGAATACTGACAGCAAAAATCAGTGGGTACATCATGGTGGGAAGAGCCAGGTTGCATCAGATAAACTGGGTTCATATTCCTCCCTAATTAATAGGCTGCATTTCATTTGCCTTGTTTATCCAAAACTCATTAGATTAAGTTCTGAGTTGTGTTTACAGATTGTTTTTTATGTTAGAAGAGTTTTCTAAAAGCCTGAAGATGTTTCCACTCATTGCGAGCAGTAGCTTTGGTATATTTAAAGGCAGTGACCACATTGGGATCATTTATCTCTTCTGAGGCTGCAGAGCCAGGAAGTAACTCAGATTTCTGCAATGGAGATCTAGGCCAGATGTAAATAAAGTATGTGGTCAGAGGGAAGAGGATGTCGACGGCATCTCCTCAGAAGAGCTTCAGGAACGGACTTCAGTCTCAGGGACATTTTATGTAAAACCTGCTTCAAAGCCAAAGGGTACATAAGAAAGTTTAATTCAGTTACTTAAGGACACTGTGATTTTGTAAATGTCCAGTCAAATGACACTTCAGATGACACAGGTCATGCTGAAAGCAAAAGAGAAGCTCAGGTTACCCCGAGATGCCTCACTATAAATAGTTTGTACATTAATCAGGTTCTCAAGGTTGTATCTCAGAGCAGCAGGCTTGGTTGGCAAATAAATACTGTTTATAAAAAAACCTGCTCCTTTATCCACACAGTATTTGCTGTCTGCTTTGCCATTTGACTTTTCCACCAACTTTTGTTGTTGTTGAATCCTTGTTGTAATTGCCTATGATGGTAGAAATGTCCTGCTGGATATTAGCACTGCTCTTCTGATTCATTGCACCATTTTCTGGCAAGCTTTCTTTATCTTTATGGATTAAAGGTATTGAGATCCTTTTTTAAGGTGGCCCCTTTTCCATAGGTATGGCCAAACTACTTAGGTTTCTTTTGAGTTATTTGTTTTGTTTTGTTTATCTTTGTTGTTGTTGTTTTGACAGCCACAGGAAGTTTCATGAAGCACTTCTTGTTTTAATTGTTCTTCATTTACTTCATATCCTTTCCAGAAGCAGTCCTCTCTCTGGGTAATAAATAGAAAGACGCTTCGTACGAATTTTACTTTCTTGTTACTCTATTTTCTTGTAGAACTTTTGGTAGATTTCTTTGCAAAAGCAGAAGCCATTCCCTTGGTTGGAAGATACACTTGAGGCTAACTTTTTAACAGACAAGACCACCTGCAAAATCTGAGTCAGTTAAGAATTTTTCTAACCGGAAACATCCCAAACATAATTGTCTTATCAGGATTTCAATGAAGTAAGAGGCATTTATCTTCAATTCCCCCACCTGTCCTGTTCTAACCCTTACATGTTGTTGGCATTTCAGGAGTCAGATAATAGGAAAGATAAATGTTTTTGTTCACTGGCTTTATGAACACGGTTGTCAGTGCAGCTCTCTGATACTATGTACTGCTTATAAGCAACTTAATATAGCTGTTAACTTCATCTGGACTCACCTCTGGGAAGATGGATACAAAGTCCCATAGTTCCCTTTCTCTCCAGATTCTAGTTCCGACCCATTGACTTTCCTGAAACAAGGGAGTTGACGGTCTAGCGCGGCCAGGTGGGGTGCCTGGGGGCTGCCAGTGAGACAGTGTTGTGAGACTCCCTGCTTCTGGTTGGAAGGGAGTCTGGGGACCAGCCTAGAAGAGTCTTAAGGGAGACCCTGAATTGTGTGGATCCTGGAAAATGCTTGGCTTGCAGAGAGCCCTGGACCCCATGGGGAAAGGGCAGCATTGAAAACTCAGTGCTTCTGTGTTCCCTCTTTGCCGAGGAGAGAATGACCTGAAATGTGAGGATTTCCTGAATCCTGAAATTTGGACCATGTCCTCTCTATCCTGAGGTTGGGTGGGCATTTGGATGGCAGCTTCACTGACAAGGACAGCTGCTACGCTGTCTACCTTCTCTGTCAGCCACCTAAGGAAGGCAGTGACAGAGAATCAACTAGCAGATGAGAAAAACAGCCCTATATACAACCCTTGATTCAACAGCAGTCAAGTGGGAGAGAAACCAAAACAACCAGAATTAAGCTATTCAAGGAGACAGAGCCCATCCTGAATGAAATTGAGTAAGAGCATTGTAAGGAAATTCTAACAAAGCAACAAAAAGACCTAGAGGAGCTAAAAGTATGATTTTTCCAGACTAAAAAAGAATGATCTTTGTGGATACTTGAAATCATCCCCTGGAAGAGCCAGTGAGTGACGCACTTGACCCACACAAAAAACAAGTCCTAAAAGATAGAAATCAGGAGGGAGATTAAAAGCAGTTCAAGAATATGCAGAGGAGACCCAACGTGAATACTCAGCAGTCCAGAAGGATAAAAAGGATGAAAGTGAAACAGTAGTTGCTTGCACAGCATATGAAATTTTCCAAGCTGAAGAAAAACCTTGTGTCTGCAGATTAAAAGGGGCCACCGTGGTCTATGCGTAATAGATGAGAGAAGATAAACAGCAGGGACAATCTGATAAAAATTCCTAAATCACAGGGAATCTTACAAAGTTTAAAAAAGAAGTGATAGAGCCAGAAGATGCTGGAGTGACGTCTACAGGCGATTAAGAGAATAGGGCTGGGCAGAGTCATCCTTAAAACAGACACACAAAAAAATCCCCTAATCCATCAAGATAAATTTCTGTTCCAGATACACTCCATCACATTTTCTAATTTATTTCTTCATAGCATTATCAGTCTTCAGAATTTTCATCCATTCCTGTTTCATGTTTATTGTCCGTCTCCCCTGCTAGGATGTAAGATGCTCAAACAGCAGGGAATGTGTTGCCTGTATATTTAGCTCTTAAAACAAATACTAATTTACAGACTAGTTTAAGTTTTAGAATTTAAAGCTTTGCTCTACAATATTTTATAATAGGTAAATATTTTCAGTTTAAAGGTGTAGGGTTTTAAAAAGTTGCCTCATCAGATTTTTACCAAAGAAGTGAATTTTATCTATTTACTGTTTTTGTTGTTGTTCAAAAGGTAAGATTTTTTTTAAGGTCTATAGAAATTTTATTCAAGATTTTAACCTTGTAGAAGAAATATGAAAAGCACTGTTCTGATTATGTTGCTATTAAAGTATATTCCTTTTTATTTCTTGTTAAAGTAAAAAAAAAAAAAAAAAAAAAAAAACCAAAAAACTCCAAAGCAAGAATGCTGTCTTTTTCTAAAAATACGTATATTTGAATGTATTTCCATCCATTCAAATGAGTGACTGCTGTGTGGTGGGACTAAGTTAGTTCTTTGGTTTATACACGTTGATGAAGCGCCTCCTATGTAACTGCGTGGCGCTGGGTGTTGAGGGTTCCCTGTGCGCTCACAGAGCAGAGAGTGATGGCCTCTCAGGACTGTTTGTGCTACGAGGCAGGACAGCCTAGTGGTAAGAACATAGGCTCCAGAGCTAGGATACCTGGGTCTGAATACCATATCCCCCAGCACAACAGGAAAGTGATGTAATCTCTCTAATTTTCAGATTTTTTGAAGTGTGATATTCATGATGCTAAACATCTAATCAGTATTTTTATTAAAAAGATATAAAACGTGAACGAAAATGGGGCAGAAGGAAGTGTTCTTCAAAAACCTTGATATAACAAGACAGCCTCAATCAGAATGGAGTTGCCCAGAGTCATTTCAAGAATAGATCTCAAGCCAAAAAAAAAAAAAAAAAAAAATGCACCGCAGAAGATATAAGTGGAGTGAAGGAAAGAATGTGTCACTTATAAACAAAAGAAGCTTATGATTTTGGAGTCCAACAGGCCTGGAGTCCAGTGCACAATGCCAACAGCTGAGTAACCTCAGGCGAATCACTAAAATTCTGAACCTAAAGGGTCTTGTCTGTGTGACTAGAATAGGATACTCATGGCTACTGTAAGGTTTAAACACAAGCATGCAAATCCCTTAGAATAGTGCCTACCATATAATAAGCATTCAATAAATACAATATTTATTATATTAGTTTTTGAAGAGACCAAAACGCAAATGTTGGTGTCCCGGTATGTGCAGCACAGGGGAAAGTAGTCTTGCTGCTTTATGATCATATAGGATGGGTGGGTGCATCGTAGTCTGATAACATTTGAACGTTAAAAGTCTACAATTAATTCCCCTTGTTTAGATTTCATGCTTGCCAAGCATGAAATATCTTCTTCCCTGTAAAATTATGAATTAATATTTTGACACTCAAACCAATCTCTGTCCCACAGTAGTTCCATATTAACTAAATGCTCGTTAAAATGGGGGGAGGGGTTATCTATGTATAGGGGGCACACACATATCTCAGTCTGAGCGATACGTGGATAGTGAAACAGGGAGAAAAGTCAGTGAGGTATGAAAGTTTTCACTGCTGTACGTGAAGAATTAAGAGTCTCTAAAAGCTTTTGAGATACAATCTCTAACATGATAACATCTTGCAAGAACCCTGATCAGTTCATTATCTGACCCATTCTTTTAGAGACTTTAATTATTTCCAGAGAGCTCTCAGTATATTTAATTAGCCATACTTAAAAACTTGTCTTTATTAACCTGGGATGTCTCACCAGTAGTTGTGGAAAGATTGAATGGATCTCTTGTAATAAAGACAAAAGCAAAAGGAATTTAACAGCTGTGTATGTATTGCTGTTGAGTTGTCAAGACTTGGAATATTCCACTGTGGCATTGCCCGTTTGCACCTTCACTGTCGTCAATACTGCGGTGTTTCTTTGGCTTCACAGAACACAGTGATGTGGACCAGGAGACGGCGCTGGCAGGTGCACAGGGCTTCCTGGGCTGTCTCTCTGCTGTGCAGGTCAGCCACGTGGTCCCCCTGAAGGCCGCTCTGCACCACAGCCGCCCAGCCCCCATCACCATCTCAGGACACGTGACGGAGTCCAGCTGTGTGGCCCAGGCTGGCACTGATGCCACATCAAGGGAGAGGACACACTCCTTTGCAGGTGGCGTATGGCTCTTCCTTTACCCAGTCACAAACACAGCTTGTCCATTGGATATTAAAATCTTTTAATGCTGTGACTCTATGTTCTCGAGATGGTTTCTTGAAATTGGTTTTGTTTAATTTTCAGTCCTTTCCCATTTCTTTCCTAGATTCTCAGTTCTTTATTCATGTGGACCATTGCATGTGGGCATTGCTTAAGGTTAAAATTGCAGACATCCCACATTGACCTCTATAATTCTGTTCTAGTTTAAAAAGTTTATGAATTTTTAAAAATTTCTTCTTTTTACTCACCGATATCCCCCTCTCCCCCCTTTTCTGTCCTTTAACTGCAGATCATTCTGGAGCAAGAGATGACAGAGAACCCGTCACTAACACAATCAAGAGTGACTCTGCAGTAATTGGAGGTAGTAGAAAGCATGAGCGAGCTCTTCCTATCATTGCTAATGATGGGGTAGTTAGCACTAGAGAAGCTGTCTGTGCAGAATCTACACATGGCCCAAGAGTTAGGCAGTGAATCCTGAGGTCAGTGGGGTGCTTTATTATCTGTACTGGATTGTCTTACAGAGTCATCCTGAATTCCCAGCTTCCTTGGAGAGTTTCAGTGTAAATAATTGATAATTCACTGAAAGATCACACTCAAAGAATAGTTGTTAAACTGTGTACTAATGAATATCATTTAGCTTGATAATGGCCATCTACATTCCCTAGGGTGTTCTGACTGTATTTGAGGAAGTGTCATTTTTTGCCTTCTTGGACACATCACTGCTTCTGCAAGGGTTTATGTAAGAAGTAGGAAAAACCTAAGATTAACATTAGAAGCATATATTTAATGTTGCCTTAATGCTTAATAAAGGTGGATATTTCCATGGTTTAGATGCTCCTCTCAATGAATATGACATTTTTATTTGCATTTTATCAAATACAAAACTAATGGAATAAGGATGATACATACTTACTTTATTATTTTTTTGAATTTGTTTATTTTATTTAGTTATTTTTGGCTGTGTTGGGTCTTCGTTGCTGCACGCGGGCTTTCTCTAGTTGCGGCGAATGGGGGCTACTCTTGCAGTGTGCGGGCTTCTCATTGCAGTGGCTTCTCTTGTTGCGGAGCACGGGCTCTAGGCACACAGGCTTCAGTAGTTGTGGCATGAGGTCTCAGTAGATGTGGCTCACGGGCTCTAGAGCACAGGCTCAGTAGTTGTGGCGCACGGGCTTAGTTGCTCCACGGCACGTGGGATCTTCCCGGACCAGGGATCGAACCCGTGTCCCCTGCATTGGCAGGCTGATTCTTAACCACTGCGCCACCAGAGAAGTCCCAATACTTATTTTAAATTGCAAAATTAACACAAAAAATTTTAAATATATCTTCCTGGCAGTAAAACAGCATATTCTCTGAGACATAATTTATTCAAAACCAACCCCCTACATAAACCTTTTCCTTCCTGATTAATGGTCTTAAGAATGTTATTAATCAGATTATTGAAATGTTAAGTGGCTCACCTTTCCTCCATACTCTGCATATGATATGGACATAAAAAGTAAACAATTATTTTATTATCAATATATTGCCAGGTAACGTGATTAGTCGTATACTTGAGCAACTTAAGTGGGCTTTATACCTGATTCATTTGGTTCTATTTTTACACCCTTACTCATGTAGACACTGACTTCCTTTAAGAACTTAGAATTTTATTTAGACAGAGAAGAGTACTGGTCAAATCTTTGTGAGAATATTAACATCCCCATTGCTTTTTCAGTTGCTTTACTTTTTATCAAATTAATGAGGCATAAATTAAAGATGCATAAAATAGGTTCCTCATTTAGTCATGTAACAAGTGAAAAACAAAAACTAAAACCCTGTTAGAAGAGTAGTTAATAACTGCGTGTCTAAAATAAATATATCAATATAGTATTAATACAATCCATGGTAAAAACTCATTTGAAGTTATAGCATTTAAAATGTGCTCAACATTGCAAATCGTTGGGATTCCTAGTCAAACAAATTGTCTCAGTCTCATAATGGTGCTTTTTCTGTGCATTTAACTAGTATAGATATATAGTAAGGATATAGGGAGATAAATATACAGATTTAGATATAAATAGTTATTGTATAGTCAAGCTAATGTTACAGCAAGTATTTAATCTTTAGAATATTGTTTGTAAGTCATTGTGTGTTGGAATGGAGCACACAATGGAAACAACTAATAGGTGACCTGTGAAATTCTCACTTGACTCAAATGCACAGAGCAGAGCAAGAATTATGGAAGATTTGCTGCTCGGGGTCTCGCCAGGGTCTACAGATCCAGGAGTGTCTGCTTTTGATCATTGCAGACTGAGCTTCAGGATCAGAGCAGCTGATCGTGGCCATCTAAGCCCGGGAGGCCTCGCCTGGGGTCACGCGCAGTTTCTCGGCTAAATCACAGAATTCCATTCTCTAGCGTGTTGCTCCATCTGCTAGCGTTGTGGTAGAGTTCTTCATTTGTTTTCTCGTTACTCATAAATTGCACCCACTGTGTAACAATAATTAATCCATTTAAGTAGTTTCCAATTGGCTAATTCCCCCATGTTTTACATTTTAGGTAATCTTTTTCTTCAGTTGCAAACAGTAAATAAATAAATAGTGTGAGATGGGAAAATTGATTTAATAAGATATTTAAAACTGGTGACTCAGACACTGTAGAGGGTTTCTGGCCAGAATACACAGATATGAATGCTCAGATTTAGACAGAAAGCTACATAATTTCCTCAAAAATACACATTCACCCAGAGCTTCACATGGCAGTGTCACAGAGTGCTGTAGATGGCCATATGTCATTTAGAGTATCCTTTTTCCTTTCTTTCTTTTTTTTTTTTTCTTTTTTTGTATAACAGGTTAGATCAAGGTTTTTCGTGGACATGACAAACCCTGACATAACACTGTCTCCAGTTAAAAGGGAAATCACATGCATGAAGCAAACCATTTCCAGAGTCCACCCGTGATTTTGACTGTCTGGATGTCCTTCCTGGGCCTGCAGTAGCCTGTCCTCTGTGTCTACTTCATCAGCTTTCCACGCTGAAATTGTTCAGAATCTCTTTCTTTAAACTAGAGGCCTATAACCAGACAATAGAAGTAGTGATAGCAACTCAACTGATTACTTTTCTAAGATGAGAGGCAAAATATATAACATCAAATGGATATTCTGATTTAAATTATTCTTTATTAATATGACCAATTATGAAAAATCGCATGCATTAGTAAATTCTTCAGATTTCAAGTACAGTACAGAATTTAGTTACCAGGTTTATGTTGGATCTATCAGCAAGGAATTGCTGTCCCTCTCAGATAAGGCTGACCTCGCCAAAAATCGGCTTAGCCCCTGGCAGTATTATGATTGGCTGTAGTGAATCTGCCCGTCAGATCATGTGCTGTGGAATCCATTGTGACTGATGAGGACCTTCAAAGTTCTGGCTTCAGTTGGATTTGTTAGAGTTGTTTATACCTAATTTAAACTAGGATGAAGAGTCCTTGTTTTACGATATGAGACTCCATCCGCATCACTGTTTTCATTATACCTATTTTCGCCTGAAAACAGTATATTAGTACCTCCACTGATTTCATCAGAAGAGTCTAAGTACAAGGGGACTCCCAAACTCATGGTGACAGACAACAGTTTTCCAAATTCTATTTTTCATTTGAAAACTTGGCTTTTATCATTGGCATCCTACATTGTCAGTTGTTTTTCTTTTCTTTTCTTTTAAATAAATTTTTAAAATTTTATTTATTTATTTTTGGCTGCATTGGGTCTTCATTGCTGTGCATGGGCTTGCGAGCGGGGGCCAGTCCCCACTGCAGTGCGGGGACCCCCTCATTGCGGTGCACCCCCCCCCCCCCCACGGAGCATGGGCTCCAGGCACATGGGCCTCAACAGCTGTGGCACACAGGCTCAGTAGCTGTGGCTCGCGGGCTGTGGAGTGCAGGCTCAGTAGTTGTGGCACATGGGCTTAGTTGTTCTGCAGCAGGTGGGATCTTCCCGGACCAGGGCTCGAGCCCGTGTCCCCTGCATTGGCAGGCAGATTCTTAACCACTGCGCCCCAGGGAAGCCCTGTTTTTCTTGAAGTGACAGATTTACTTCATTTTAAAGAAAATGTCTGCCAGATATCCCAGTTAAAACAACCATAGTTTATCTGTCAGTCATCCTTTCAAGTAAAAACAGTGTTCTTTAAAGGAAAAAGCAGCTAGTTCAGTTCACAACTCAACTCAGATGTTCACGCTAGCATTCTTCCTGGAGACAACCATCATACTTCACACTGCAGTAGAAGTACTTTACAAATACTTCCCATGTCATCACACAAAATGTTAGAAAGACTTACGGCCAAAGGTCACGATTTGGTAAAATGCATAATTTTTAGTGCTTCATCAAGGATATTCTTAAATGAATCTGGTAGTGCAATGCCTGCTTTCTGCTTTATGAATTCAGTGACCACTTTTCAAGTTTGGTGGCCTTGCCTTAATTCATGCTAAGGTAACAAGAAGTTCACCTAACCTTGTTTTGTCCTATCGGTGGATATTACAACACAGTGAAAAAGGCATCTTAGAGTTATTATGAATAGTTTTGACCCTGTGGACCCCTCAAAGTGTCCCGGGAACCACCAGGGATTCATAGATCACACTTTGAAGAAGACTGACTTAACGTAATGCCAGGATTGGTAACCATTTGACATAGCTAACAGTTGTGGTATTTAAATTTTTTATTTACAATCAGGTGTTTCAAAAAATCAGTATTCCTCATATAGATATAATTACTCTATGTATTAGTATCGATATATTTCATTAGTCAAGATTATTCATATACATAACTTGTTCCTGCTATTTAACAATATAACAAATTATTGATAATCAACTTCATTAAAGTGTTTACATTTAAGGGGATAAATTAGGAGATTGGGATCAACCTATACACACTACTATATATAAAATAGAGAAACAACAAGGACATACTGTTTACCCAGGGACCTATACTCAATATTTTGTAATAACCTATAAGGGAAAATAATCTGAAAAAATAGATATATGTGTATATGTATATATGTATAACTGACTCATTGTGCTGTACACCTTAAACTAATACAACATTGTAAATCAACTATACTTTAATTAAAAAATGTTTACAGAGACTTCCCTGGAGGTCCAGTGGTTAAGACTCCGTGCTTCCCCTGCAGGGGCATGGGTTATCCCTGGTCGGGGAACTAAGATCCCACATGCCGCATGGTGCAGCCAAAAATAATAATGATAATAAAATAAATAATAAAAAATGTTTACATATTTAAGTATTAAAAACACATTTGATTATTTTATGATGTTACTATTACTCTATAATTTCAAAATAATTCAAACTTGTCTGGGTATTAATGTGAAGTGACCCCATGGTCTTAGAGACATGTAGGTAATACCTTGTGTTATTAACATATTGTATATATAAATGCACTGAATAAATCCAGTATAATATGCATTCAGAGTAAATGAAGGTGAACCTACAAGACGGATAGAACTCAGAAGTGAACTGAACATATTTTGATACCACTTGATCCAGAAATGCCTAAGGTTTTGATATTGATTTGAAATTGCTATTTCCAATTTATATATATTAGATGCTTGATTTCAGTAGAAAATCATTTTATCGTGACTTCTTAAACAGTGAAGTCTACAGTTTCTACCTGGACAACAATTCTGATTTTGTGTTTCTTTTCTCTTCTCTCACTAGGTTTGATAGCTGTTGTGATCTTTATCCTGCTCTGCATCGCTGCCATAGCTGTCTGCATTTATCAGCAGAAAAGGTTATACAGAAGAAATGAGGCAAAAAGGTCAGAGAATGTAGCCAGTGCCGAGGCTGTTTTGAAAAGTGAGCTTAATATACAAAATGCAGTCAGTGAAAATCAGAAAGAGTACTTCTTCTGATAGGCAGCAGTGATTTACCTTATAATTACAGCAGTCTGATTTAATAGCCAGGGGCTCTCAAGGGACAAAAAAAAGTTCTTACACTGAATGTACAGGCAAAGGATTTGCGGCACTGCCATGTTGCCACGTCCAGACTCGAGACAGCTCCAGGAGGCCTCATCCAGTGACATACTTCCTGTAGCGGTCATTCTATATAACAAGGAGTTTTAGATATTGATATTAATTTCCAACTGTTCTGATATGATCTAAAACAGAAGTTTAACCCACTTGAGAGCTACAGTTTTTCAATGTGAAAAGTGTAGCCCTGGCCTCTCAGCCATAAGTGATACCTAAGTTGTGTGAGAGGTAAAAGTCAAAATTGGACTATAATGACCTTGCTTTATTTGAGAACATATGCTGTGTTTGCTTTAAGTGTCCCCATGGTGTTATTCATAGACCTGGAAATGCTTCTAAGATCCTGTTTGGCTGGTGTTTGCATCTTCAGTGGCCAAAAGTATATAAACCCCTTTGCCTTTCTCTGTATTGCATTCAATACAATTTATCAGTAGTGTCGAAATATGTTTTGTTGTCACTGATTTGTTTGTATTGCTCTTTTTCTATTTGACTCTTCTCGATGATTTTGAAAACTTTAGGTTTTGAGTGTCAGGCTCCAGCTCTGAACATGCAATTCATATGTTACAAGACCTACAAAGTGCATTGGTCATCAGTATGCGATGTCTTGCCTTTAACACTTTTCTGTTTAACTTGCTCTCATGGTTCGGTATCGGCAGTAGTTAAGACCCTGGGTAATGCCAGTTTCCCAAAGAGTGTGAAATGTTGGCAAGTAAACTCGTTGATATAAAAAACACAGTTCTTAACACTTCAAAGAATTATTTTTATTTACAACTGTAATATCTCAAATGAAATATACTTCCGAGAATATTTTCCCCCAAACCTTATGCCAGTTTTCTTTATAGGTTTATATTTCTGTTTTCCTAAAGTTTATCACCCACTTTTCTTTGATCTCCCTTTACTGTATTCCATGGAGCATCTTCTTACGTATTAGAAAAAAGAGACAATTTGAAGTGTAGAGCTCCATTCTTCATTCTAAACTGTATCCCCCCCTTCAGGCATATATTTTGCTGTGCACTGACCTCCAGGACGTACTTTTTGAAATATAAGCTGCAGCCATGCCCCCTTTTGTGCAAATCCAGTAGAGTTATTCAAGAATGCTCCTCCTAAGGGGTGATGGCATATTACATGTCATATTCTAAGTCTGTCGTTCTAGTTACTTCTCATTTACGATGATGGGGTATATTTCTCAAAAAGAACCAAAAATCAATATAACTTACTAACTAGTTCATTTTGATTAGGAGATATATACATACCAGAAGTTCAAATAATTATCAATAACTTTATGAAACTTGCAATAATTACCTTTGAGGCCATGTAAACAAGATGCTTGCATGTAGCTATCTTTGAATTCCACAAGCCAATTATATAGCAGAGGCACTTTGGAATTTACACTCACACCTTCCAGGTGTCTGCCAAGGAAAGATTGGATTCCTTAGTTTGTTCACGCCAGAACAATTTGGAAATATGCAAATTAAACATATTTTTCTTTATTTTCCCTCTTGACTCTCCTTACAAAACCTGCCTGTCTTTTCTCACAGCACTATCTCCATTTTGATGTTTCTGTAAATGCCCGACTAAATCTCAAGGATATGAATTAACAGTAGTTTATGAAGGACCTATATGGATAAATGGCATTTTTGTTGTTGTTGAAAGGCCTGTGGTAGCTATCAAAGAATTGAACATGAAAATGGTAGTTTTCATTTAATGCAAAGCTGAATACAAACACTGTAACAGCTCTGAATCTTTCACACGTGTTCTTGTTATTTAGTAGCAGCATTAACCTGGTTGGGAGCTGGAATGTAAACAGGTCTATAGATGGTAAAGCCTCACGATACTCTGTGGTCTGCCGGCTAGGAACTTCAACATTATAACATCAAAACGCACTGATGCATCATATGCCATGACTTTCATTCCCTGATTTGTAATCTGTTCCTTCTTTTTTCTTAATAAAATGCACTTTTGAAGTAAAATGCAGAATATATTTTGAGATGTTGTATAAAAGTTTAAAATGAGGGAATTATACTGGATTTTTTTTTTTCTCAAAACAGTAAAAAGATGCGTAGATGTATGCCTTCTTTACTGGTGTTTGTGGGTTTTTTTGAACCTTTTGGTACACCCCATGATTATTATGAATTGTTAACAAAAGCTGCATTTATAATTTTTCCTTTTAACTGGGCTCAGAAATGAAAGAAAAAATAGAAAGATGTTTACTGATTGTAACAAGTAAAGGAAGTTAAACTAGATTTTAAGTTTTGCCAGAGAACAATGATTTGACTGTTAGCAGTTGTTTGCTGAAAGGTTATTTTATATTTAAATTGGGTGATATCCTTTTACTTCTGCCAGGAACTTGGCTCATCTATACAGTGAGCCCTGTATAGATGCACAGGATTATACGTAAGCATATAGCACACACTGCTGTAATATAAAAGTTTAAACATTCTTTATTGGTGATTTCAAGTGAAAAACAATGAAAACAATATGTAATTAACATTTCCCAAATCTCATTAAATCCAAATGTACAATATGCAAATAAAGTGGAGTTAGGGTGGCATAGGGAATGAGGGTCACGCATGGGAAATGACATCTTAATTTTGTAGAAACCATGTCCACTCTAGGAAATAGTTCCATTTTTTAAAATCCTTTCCCAAGTCTTGCTCTTTAAAGCAAATTTAATAAATTCTTCAGATGGTAAGTTAAAGACAACAACCAGAGAAGAAGCTTTATCTAGACAACCAACTAGACAGAAGTCAAGCATTCCAAATTACCTTTCATCAGATGGTACTGTCCTTCATCTATAACAGAGCCTTGCGACAGTCCATCGTGCAACTGGCAATCGCTGATATATTAGTGTGAACAGCTCAGTTTTACAGATGAAATGTCTGAGACGCATATCTATGAGGTTATATTCCCAAGGGGGATGTGTAGTCGTATGTAATAAGCGACAAAGCTGTGACAAGAATTTCATTTTCACTCCACATTTTGCTGATCATTAGTGCCTTTAAGACCTGGAGTTCTGACAATTATTTAGTGGTGTAGAAAGGATCTTGGTATCCTTTTGGTCCAGAATGACCTATAGTTCTAGATCTTTTCCATATCCTTTTTTAAATGAACATAAACCTTTATTTGGTAGGTCGTGCTGTTGACAGATTTTTCTTTAAAAAAACATATTTATTAGGCTTATGGTTCTTGACTCTAGGAAAGATCATTTTAATCGAAACACATATAGTCTTTGTGAAATACTCAATATGAGTTAGATCTGACTGAGTCATCAAATGTTTTCCTCGTGATAGAAGATGACACATCTCATATTAAAATGTGTAGTTGATTGTTTGACTTTCCAATCCATGTATCAACTAAATGACGAATCTAACTAAATAATGCAATTTTACAGATGCATTCAGTAAGTCCTGCTTGTCTTCTACTTTTCCAAAGTTGGGATGATGGAGAGTGATAACAGGGAAGAAAAAGTTTAGCAGCCGACTGTGTGTTAGGATTGTGTGTGCGTGAGCACATGCATGTGGACAAGAAGGAATACGACATGAGGAGCAAGGGAATATGAACATTTTGCATATAATGTGGTAAGAAACTTGGACTTTTGGTGTATCAATAGCTTCCCTGGAGCCTGGCTTTGAAGATTTGCAAATGCAAATAAAATGGGATGGAAAACAACCTGACCCACAATTATAATGGCTTCTCAGGTGAAATCATTTTTTTATTCTTTTCCCTATTTATAATATTATATTTAATTTAAAAAAATACATGCATGTATTTTAAAATTTAAATAGTATTCAATACAAGAAATCTTACAAGGAAAAATAGCTCTCCATTGCCATATCCCCTGCCATATCACTTTCAGCTCCTTTAGCTGTCTTTTTAGCTATCTCCATGTTTCTTTTTTTTAATTTTTTTTTTTTTATTATTATTTATTTATTTATTTATTTTTTGGCTGTGTTGGGTCTTCGCTTCTGTGCGAGGGCTTTCTCCAGTTGCGGCGAGCGGGGGCCACTCTTCATCGCGGTGCGCGGGCCTCTCACTACCACGGCCTCTCTTGTTGCGGAGCACAGGCTCCAGACGCGCAGGCTCAGCAATTGTGGCTCACGGGCCCAGCCGCTCCACGGCACGTGGGATTCTCCCAGACCAGGGCTCGAACCCGCGTCCCCCGCACTGGCAGGCAGACTCTCAACCACTGCGCCACCAGGGCATGCTGTAACAGGCTGGGTTCCCTGGGAAGCAAAGTCTTAAGACAGAGATTATTGTGAAGGAAATTTATTAGGGAATATTGTAGAGATCAACATCTGTTGGGGAAAATGGGGCAGATGGAGAAGTTGGTACAATCACAACAGAGACTCAGCCAACCCTGTTGATGTGGCCCATTAAAGATGTCCTGAATTGGGGTGAGAGGGCCGGGCATTTTTACTCCTGTATCATCCAGGCATTGGGTATTGACTGCTTGGTGACCAGGGCATGAACTTGGACAAACAGCTCTCTTCAGCTTAGGTAGTTCCTGAAGAGGGAGGATAGACCTCCTCAGCATCTGGGGGATCTGGGTGGCACAGTGTACCATCCCCGAGGGTCTACCCTGTGCAGCTCAGACCCACCTGCTTCCTGTGAGTTCTGGGAGCCGCTCCTTCAGGACTCTGGTGGGCCTCGTTGCCCTGGGGAAACTTACACCAGGAAAGAGGGTAGAACAGACCACAGACCCTGCCCCTGCAGGGGGTCTCTTGGCTGCAACTGGGACTCATTCTCTCCCTCCTCTACAACCCATACCAGACTCCCATATCGCGAGCTGACAACTCTGCAAAGAGTTTGAACACTTGTCTAGTATGACCTTTTCAGGCTGTAGCTGCTGTACTTTTGCATTTACCATTAAAATTGGTCAAAGGGGTATCTACATGCCAAACATATTCTTCCTGCCCCCATAGCGTAACAGCAGCTCTGTCTTTTATTACTGATCAGGACAGTTCCCCCTGACATAGCCTCCCACATAACACTGCACTAGCTAAAGATCCACGTTATAGCAAAGGATGTGTGAGAGTGAGCATATACTGTGGGATATGCTGGTCCTTCCATATCACACCATCAGAAGGTCTGCGTAGACACTCGAAAGGTGGTGTTGGCTGATGCCTTGCAGGCAGTAAAGGCAACCCATACCTGAAATAAGTAATGATGCTAATCAAAAGTAATCTCTGTCCATTTCAGGGTAGAAAAGATCTGATGTAGTCAGCTGGCCACAAAACTGGTGTCCTTGTAGAGGGGAATCTTTGTGGGGAATGAGCATGGGTCTCTGCTGCTGACCATTTGAACATTCAGGAGTGGTAGTAGTGACAACAGTCCTGATGGATGGGAGCTAATCTACTTAGGATGCATTGCTTCCATTCCTACCTCCGTGGCTACTCTGCTCATACACCCATTGTACTAGCACTTCAGTGGTCAGTGATTGAGTGGTTGATACCAACTGGCTAAGTCCTCCTGTCTACTTGGTTGTTAGACAGCAGCATAAGCTTTCTGGTGGGCAAAGATCTCGACATTTCATGCCCACCTACCCATAGGTCCATCCACATGCTTCTACCTCAGACCTCCTTGTCTCTGATCTTCCAAATCTCCTAGGTCCTGACAAATTGACCAAATTACTGTCTGTAAGTCCATATATATTATAACCTTGGGCCATTTCTTTCATACCAAGTGAGTGACCGGGGCCACCATCCAAAAGTTCTATTCATTGGGTAGGTCTCTCCTCGCCACTGTCTTTCTATGCTATCCTGATTGGGACTCTGTAGTGGTGCTACCTTTCAATTTCAGCTTCACCCACATTCTAAATCATCCCATCCATGCACCAAGTTCACCGTTTTACCTTCTTCAGCAGTTGGTAATAAGGGACCATTCATGCAACCCTAAGTGTGAGCCACGGGAAACGTGCCAGGGAAGAGTAGTGGAGAACATGGGGGTCTGGGCTAGTGCCTTGTGCAGATGGCTTGTGCCTACTAATGCTTGATCCCAGACGCACCATTTTGTAGTTACGCTGGCCGTCCTGCTAACGTTGTGACTTGGTGATTCTGACAGAACCCAGATCATTATGGACAATTTTGACCACATTTAATGTCCCAGCGTGAGGCACTTCATCTAGCAGGGCTCAGTAGCGTGCCAGGGGATTTTTTAGAGAGTTGGGTATTTCTCTGCTGCAGATGACATGGCATTGCTTCCAAATCTTGAATTTCTGCAGTGTATTATTCCCATTGGTGACTGCCAGTGAACTCTGCATGGCATCTTCTTCCACCAATGATACCACTAAGAGCATAGGGTCTACAGAGTTATATGGTCCAACAGGCAGGACCACTTGTCTACTGTCTAGACCCACTGTAAAACCCTTTCTTGCTGTGAGCCCCATTCAAAACTAGAGGACTTTTGTGTTACCCAATGTATGGTCACAGTTCTATTCCCCAGTGTGAAAAAGGCTGCCTCTAGAACCCAATGAAGCCTACTCCCCCTTCCCTCTCGCCACTGGGAACCACTAGTTTGTTTTCTATATCTGTGAGTTTGTTTCTCTTTTGCCTACCACACCCCCATTTACTGTATTTTTCTTCATCCAACTAGCCAAATATCCTTTACTCCAGATCCTTTTTGTTTGAACTTTTCTAGAGAGAAACCTGTATTCAGGTGTCCTTTATGCCTCTCTGTGTAAAATGCTTGTGAGACCAGAGCACTGTCTGTCCCCATATTTCCTGTGTTAGGTATAGAATGTCTGGTCCATTTCTTTGCATGAATTTGTCTCACTCTCCATGTATGGATGCAATGCAAATAGTGAATCTAGCCCGAGTGGACTCTGGGCTCCTCCCTTGGCTCTAACTTCCTGCTCCTCCTCCTGAGAAAAGATTGGAAATTCTCACAATTTGACTTGCTCGTTGTCTTCATATGCCTCTCTGAAAATTAGGAGCTCTAACCATTATTTTTCGAAAAGTCATTAAATTAGTAATATCTATTTTATCAAGCCACAAACTAGCAAGACCAGTTCTTATTATAATTCCCTGTGTCATGCCAGACTAATTTGTGTTTGCTCGTAATAAAATAATGTTCCTTTTCAATGTGCTGATACTAGACATGGCTTCGTGCCCATTGAACTAACATATCTGCTTCCAAGCTGTTCGTGTGAGAAACTTTCTGATAAATTACATTTCTGTGAATGAATTTGTGTTTCTCCATATTTTCAACAGGAACAAATTAATTTTTTTTCATGTTTTTTTTCTTTTTGTTTATGTCTTTATTGGAATATAATTGCTTTACAATGTTGTGTCAGTTTCTGTTATACAACAAAGTGAACCAGCTCTAAGTATACATATATCCCCATATCCCCTCCCTCCTGAGCCTTCCTCCCATCCTCCCTAAGCAACAGATTAATTTTTTAATTGAGCAGTCAAATGACCTGTTCTTCCAAAATACGTATTAAAAGACGTTGGTTACAAATGACTAGGATGATTAAGAGACTCTTTGCAATAATGTTTTTCATTTGCTTAAGATATCTGACAAACTTTTCTTAGTAGAAGTCTATAGCACCAAATAAATTATTGTAGAATGACATTTTCTGGAAAAGTATTGTAGTTCTATGAGGGAAAATAAACCAAATATAACAAAACACCACATTTTATCATACCAAAAAAAAAAAAATCAGAAACTAAAACAAACACTGACCAAACTAATTTCAACTATTAAGAACTATAGTGGTGCCAATACTGATGATAGTTTCTGAATGGTGTCATATGTCCACACATTCTTTTTCTACCTGTAATTTGTATAAGAGAAAGAAAATCTCTCATATTTCCTGTCGACTTTCTTAGCAGAATTTAGTGCACTTCGACCTTATCATGTTTGAAATTTCATGATGTATGAAATCAATACGGTGATAAAATGCCTCTAAAATTTTCTTTGAGCAATTTCTACTTTTCTGTTGGCTTCTGTCATGAAATTGAAGCTTAGCTATAGAATTTAAGCTATAAAGCATAATGTAAACATAGACTCAGTCTACTCTTATAATCCTTAATTTGAAGGGAAATATTTTCTGAGTTATAATTCTGTACAAACAAAATTGCTACTAAATTGCTAAAAAAAATTATAGTTACACACATGCAACTATTTTTTTGCCATGTGACTGCTTTTGCACTGAAGGAGTAGGTATGGGAAGAGGTTTAAAACCTCCCACTGGCTTCCAGACAGCTCAGGGAAACCAAGCTAGACCTCCACCTAGTTCCTGTGACCTTCATGTATCATCCTTTCCTTGAATACCCAAGGAAAAATAGTTTGAGCTCTTCTCTCAGGACTGTAGGAAGTTGAATCTTTTAAGTGTATACCTCCTCCCCCCAGGGTCTTCTGGAGTCCCTGAAGGAATGGTGTCATATTCTGCAAACCTGTCTTGGTCCTTATATGTTACTCAGCCAGCTGCCCATGTGAGACCATTACTCTAGTGACCAAACTAGAGTCTAGTTTAAGCTAAGTAGATTCTCTCTCTTTTTTTACAACCAGCTTCTGAATGTAGTCCAAGCTTTTCGCTTAATTCACTAAATACAGAGAAGAGAGGAAAGTAACATTTAAGAAAAAAAATTATGGACATCTTGGAAATAATATAAAATATTCCCAAAGCAGAAAAACTGAATTCAATCAGGTATCGATTGTTATAGTTCCTAGGGTCCACCAGTCCTGCCCTTTCAGTGAGTTACTCTTCTGTACTGCTGCCCTCCCACCCAACGTGGTACAATTGCCTTCCCACTCCCAAAACATGAAGACCACAGCCCAAAGGGAAGTGCAGTTCTTTGCCGATACTGGATTTCGTTCTGCCCCAGGATGAAAGACATTCATATTATTTGGTAGAAACCTTTACTTCAGGCACAGAATAGGGTCTAGCTTCCAAGTCATTGCCAGGACAATTAAAGTGTTTGACAGTGAATTCCTAGTGTATAGAATATCCATCCTTGCAGAGTACCAGGTGGAGGATTTTGACATAGTCTCTCTGGTACATTCTATGGAGTCACCGCTGGGTTAACGTGAAGGTTAGCCTCATCTTTCATGCTCTAAACTTCATCCCAACTGTGCATCAATCTGCGTCTCCCAGCCGCTGGCCTCTTCCCGTGTTCCCAGTTTTATACAATAGCAGCACCATCCACCTACCTGCCAAAAGTTGAAATCAAACCAGGAGCCCCTTTTCTTCACACTCCCTATTTGATTCATCACCAAGATGTGTCCATTTGTCCTTTAACTGTATCATAACCCTATCCTCTTGTCTCATTCTTCAGAAACCCTGCTCAAGCTACTGTCATCACTTGGCTAGTCCACTGCAGTGGCCTCCTAATTAGTTTATCATATGAGGACCACAACCCCCGAAACTCCTGGCCATCCCGTACTCTGCAAACCTCTCTGTATGTCATCTCACGTTCAGTGTACGTCTTTAGAATTTTCTCTTTCTTTGCTCTGAAGATGAAGGTCATGGGGATCGTATGTTCTATATGGGTTACCCTTAGTGTCCCAGGTTAATTATGAATGTATATTTCACTATCAAGAATGTTACATTTCTAATGATAAATTAGGTGGTTGACCTGAACATAATCATGATCTGGCCCCAGCCTCAGATCAGACACGGATACCCCACGCTAAGATTCTTTTAGTTCAGTTCCATTTATTTTCCATTTATCCCCTGCCCCCATCGCACAGATTTTGAGTTTGCAGTTCCTTTGCAGTAAATTCTTCTCAAATTAATTAGTTAACTCATTTCCATCATTTTGAGCATCATTTTCTCAGCAAAGGTTCCGTGGTCTCCATTGCGACGTCAGATTCTCCTACTGAAAACACCTGACTCACAGTACCATGAGATCAAGAGATGTGTCTCTGTGTTTCATTCACATTCAGTCCAACCACCAACCCAGGGCCTGATTAACAGCCACCCAATAGAGTTAACTGAATAAATATAGATTAAGTAAATAATGACTGAGCACTGGTTGCTTTCTGTATACATATAACTGACATAATTGAAGGGTCAATTTCTCGTGACTACCCCATAAGAAGGCAAGACTGTTGCAAAAGTAAATAATTTATCTCCAGAACCTGAAGACCACTAGTGATGTTTAAATGCAGCCTCTAATATTAGCAAAACAGATTAACCCACCCCTCATGCCACTGGACTTATCAATAAAGCATCTTTAATCAGCATCTTGGTTAATTTTGCATTACTGAAATCAATCTTTTACTGTCTTACAAACAAGCAAACAAATAAAGGACAAATCTGTGCGCTGAAAACTTTGTTCTCTACAAGTTGCAATTCTTACATTGTCTAGTCCTTCTATCTCTTATTTGCTCTTAATGAAACACATTAGCCTCCAGCCCACTTTTTATATTTTATAAAGAGTGCCGCCACAGTCCATCATTTACTTCTCTCTGTTCAGTATTATTCATGCCATTAGGTAAAATTGAAAGCTAGTTTCTCCACAGTTATCTGATCTGTAACTTTCTTTTGTTGAGTTTATGTAAGATGCATACAATATGTGCTTACAACTATACAACATATGCGTACTGTTATGAGCATTTGGATTAGTTTAAAAGAAAAGGATTATGGTTTGAGCATTATAGATTAGATGGTGTGTTTGAATTAGAAGAAAATGGGGATTTTCGATATTGTAATTCGTTGGGTGGATTATATTTTCTAATATAGTTCTGTTTGGTTTGAAAATTGTTTCACTTGAAATCCAAGTGGAGTGGGGTGGGAGTGGAGGAGAGCAAGCAAGCACATACTCTTTGATTGGACTGGATGTTTCCAGTTGCTTCAGTGCACTGGCTGGATGGCAGCAGCCCTTTTGTGCTTACACAGGCGTCAACATGGCTTCATTTGCCAGTGACTTTGGCGTGTAGGATGATTGAGGGTGATTGCTTTCACTTACTTGATTAAAACTGGTAGAAACATAGACAGTCCTCCAGTTATTTTTTATGCTGCTTGCTGACTATTGTTTTTCTTTTTAAATGGACATTTACTACCTATTTAGAGTGATAAAATACCTCAAAGCAAACATTAAGCAAAATGTAGCTTATCTATCACATGCCCTTCTCCTGATAGTAATAACCATGAATACAGTGTCCATTACATGGTAAATTCTCCATTTTTACAGGTTGCTTTATAGATTCATTTTGTGATCACTAATAAACCTATTTCAAAAGTATCCAATTAAGAAAACTTTAATGAAAGCCAATTACTCAATGCCCTAAATTTGCTAAATTGTATTTCTGAGGTAGTGAAATGTGTTTTAAATGAGTCACATTATATACATTAGTGCTGAAAATGGTGCCCTTGTTCAATACCAATTTACCCACAGTAACACTTATGGGCAATTAACATTTCATTTTGCACGCTACATTCATCAGTAATTTTCTTTTACTTATTGTAATGTTGAAAGAGTGTGACTGCATTTATAGTAAATGCATTTTATTACTAATCAAGCTGGACTTTCACTGATCAACAGACCTGGCACTTTGCATGGGGGGATGTGCCCATTCATACATCAGTAGCAACTTTCAGAAGAGTAAACAAAAATGTGTACCAGGAGGGAAATTAAATGTCTCGATAGCACTTTGGGTTTAATTTGGAAATATTGCAAGAAAGGATGAGTCAACATGAAAATACTAGGTTTCTGTCTTTTTAAAAACTTTTTTATTTGAAATAATTTTATAATTCCAGGAAAGTTGTAAAACTGGGACAGAGAGTCTACACTTACCCTTCCTTCGGCGTCCTAATATTAACAACTTACACAGTCATACTTCAATGATAAAAACCAGGAAATTAACATTGGATATTAACCTACAGATTCTTATGCAAATTCTTCCAATTTCCCCCCTAATATCCTATTTTTGTTCCAGGATTCCTGATTTCAGGTAGCTGCTGTGTCTCTTTAATGTCCTTCCATCTGGGACGGTTCCTTAGTCTGCCTTTAATCTTTCATGACCTTGACGCTTCTGATTTCTTACAATAACTGATCATTTTGTAGAATATCACTCAATTGTGGTTTTCCTGATGCTTTCTCATGATTAAATTGAGTGTATGCATTTTTTGACAAGTACACCGCAGAAGTGATGTTGTGTCCTGCTCAGTTCATAGTATCATGGGGTACATGATGTCAGTATGTCCCATTACTTGTGATGTGGACCCTGGATTCTTGGTCAGTGTGGTGTCTGTCAGCCTTCTCCTTTATAAAGTTACCTTTAGCCTAGGCTGATATCCTGTTTCTCCTTAAACTCTCACCCACTGATTTCAGCATCCATTAGCACATCTTGCCTCCTGCAGTTATTGCTGTGATGTCTGCCTCATGGTGCTTTGTACTTCCCTCATTCCTTCCACGTTTATTAACTTGGATTTTTCCATAAGGAGGAGCTATGCTTCTCCACCATTTAAGTGTTTATTGAATTATTCACTGATGTTAGTATGGACTCATGCTTATTTGTTTTATTCAGTGGGTCATAATCCAGTCCCATGACTGTTTGCTTTGTTGTTCAGATTGTTCCATATTTGGCCTCCTTGGTAATGGCCCCCAGGTGAGGCTTATGGATGGTCACAGAGGTTCATATGATCAAATCACTACTATATATAAAATAGATAACCAACAAGGACCTACTACTATATAGCACAAGGGACTATACTCCATATTTTGTAATAACCTATAAGGAAAAAGAATCTGAAAATAGAAAATATATATATATATGTATATGTATAGCTGAATCACTTTGCTGTACACCTGAAACTAACACAACATTGTAAATCAACTATACTTCAATTAAAAAAAAGTAAATACAGAAGTAAACAACCAGTCAGAAGTCAAGAAAAAAAAATCAAAGAAATTAAAGTATTGATCCTGTTACTTAACTAATCACAAATACTTAACTTCTGTATATTTCTAGCAGAAAATGCCTAATGGAGCAAAAATAAATAACCATAATTTTCCACATGAGACATCATTTTCTTTACACCTCAGTTTTAAGCACAGCTCAGTTCAATTTAAGTCTGATTTCCCTCCCCCTCTTCTCTAAAGAGGAAGCCTCTGATCTCTCCTTTGACTTGGCTGTTTTAAATAGTCCATATTGCTGTTGTCAGAGGTAAAGTCAGTTACTCGTTAAGATAGTAAGGACAGATTTTAGTTAGTAATAAATATTGAAATAGGGAAAAGAGTCCAGCATTAGCTGAACTCAACTTGGATTTGTACAGAGGTGACTGGCATTTTAAAGGGGAGGAGGGGGGGAGTCCGGAGGAGGTGGGCAGGGGCTCAGTAGAGTCAGGGAAGGGAAAAATGACCAAGGGTTAGTCAGTGTAGGCACGATTAGGCCAGCTGTGTCTGCTTGCTGGCAATTACGGAAGCTAGGCTTCTACCCTCCTTTCCTCAGGTGTTGGCTGCAACAAACAGTAAACTGTTTCGGCAGCCTTGAGTTTTTCCAGGCCGGCACTTGAAGGGAAGCTAGGGCCATCCTAGGGATGTTAGAAACTTTGTTAGTGCTGGTTCAGGTCTTTCTAGCACAGGGATGAGGCCTAGTCGAGAAGAGGGCCCTAGTCAGAGAAGCCTGACTAAAATTTGGACGAGGAGGGGATCTTTGTCACTACATCCTTTGGCTCTTTGTCCTTTTGTTAGTGCTTATTTGTTTTGCATCTCACTGATGCAAAAATATAATTATGATTTTATTCTGCAGACACTAGAGCTATGAAGTTTCGGAATCTGTTTTTAAGAACATCTGTTTTGACACAGAGCTTTTTACTTCATCCTCACGCAGGCTGGTCATGGCCTGTGAGAGTGTTTCCCCCACAGAGAGCCCTGCAGCCATGCCCCCCAGGCTTTCCCCAGCTGCAGATGCACACACCCACAGACCACTTACCTTCTCAGTGTCACAGAGGGTACAGTGTATTTTGTGAACGTGATTTAGGAGACCAAAAATTTTCCTCTAGGAAACATTTATGTAAAACACCGTATATGTATTTGGTGTTTTATAGATTGATAAAATATCTATCAATATTTGTATTTATAGTATATATATGTTTGTATACATGTATGTATATGCCTGTGTCATTTAGGCACTTGGGTGTATCTGCTTCTGTGTTTTATGGACTCTGTGTATGTTTTCTTCTACAGTCATTTGCCTGAATTATAAAAGACACTTTAAAAATCTACTTTGTTGGAAATTCATAAAGGCAGCTAGATTACTTTCCAAGGGACATGGTTAAAGGATACATTGTAAAAACTTTGCAGACTCATTTGGCCTACTAAATTCTCAAAGTGCCTCCCTCTTCCAAATTAACTTTATTTGACAACATATACTCCAAAGCCTTCTCACCACAGCCTCCTGGAAGATGTCTTATAAATCCTAACACTGCAAGTAACTTTCAATATTACCTGTGTAAATGCACTGAGGACACATAAGCTTGGCATATACTAAGTGCTATATAGGTGTTATTATTATGCATTTCACCTGAATCCAGACAACTGCCTGACTCATCAGTAATACATAGGCCATAATTTTCACGCAATATTTAATGTAAATAGGAGAACATTAATTGTTTTACTACAGTCAAAGCATAAATTCCAAGAATCTTTTCCAAAGCAGTTTCCAAACCGCTTGGCAAAACAGGATAGGGACACTGGGGGTGTCTGTGGCTTCAATCAACATTCTCTGCGTAGTAGACGGAGTAGTTCTCAACATTGGGTGAAATAAAATTCATCTCAGCTGTGGTTGCCCAGACCCAGTCACGTGATTCTGGTAAGTGCGAGCAACAGGAATTTCCACTTTGAATCAACATCTCGGAGCTGGTAGAAGACTGCGTTAGACTCGATGGCGATGGCTCGAGAGCTGTTCTTAGGCTTTGCTTGTTATTCGGCGGACGCAGGTCGGGAGGGCTGCTGGGAAAGGATTTGCGCTTGTGCGTAAGAAGCCGCAGCCCGAGGTGGGAGCAGACCCGGTGAGCTGGCGACTTCCAGAAGTTGGTGAAGCCGAATCTCCGTGGGGACGCGTGTTGAGTGCCCGAGTTCTCATCCTCAGTAAGCCAGAGACCACCCAGCCTCTGCATATGACCTCATCTGATTCCGTGTTGCAGTTATTGACAAGTAAGTCATTTCAGTATTGATTTCAGGAAAAGGAATACACTTTAAATGTGTGTTTGCAAAACAAGTACCCACCCTGCACCATATCACCAAAGAAAAAGCTAAAACGTTAACATCTAATTTTATTTTTTAAATCAATGGTAATTTTCAACATAATTCTTCTAAATGTAAGCGACTGGACTTACTCATTTTTGGCTTGTGATGTGGATATAAACCATGGGTCCATGTTTGTCTATGATTTAAGTGATTTTTTTTTTTTTTTTTTGCACACCATTTTCTCTCTCCTGTCTCTGTTTCTGAAGTTGAATAAGAGGGATAATGTACCATTCTGCTTTCATTTCAAGTATAATCTGACTCTTTTTGAAGTTCATGAGCAAATGCCTAATGTGCTGAGTAGGCTGATACTCAATCCAGTTGAGTATCCTCTGAGCTGTAAATTGTCTTACTCTCTGGGAATTAAATACAAGTAGTAATAATGTGAATGTAAATAAAGATTTTCACCTGGGGAGGCAAATATGCTCTCAAAGTGGTGTAGTAGCAAAATATTTATTTTTTATTATAATTAAGCAGTTAAATTATTTACCATGATGTATTTGCACAATGAATAAGGTTTTTAAAAAATCATTTTTAAAAAGAAGCTAAAGTCCGATATCCAAATATGTTTTCCAAAGTTATTTGGAATATTGGAATTCTCAGTAACATAAATTAGAATCTATAGGGCTTCTGACTTTTAATTCAGGGGTAAATCTATGTACTTGTTAGCCTGCCAAAACATGGTTCCCCCTGCAACCTGCCAAGAAAAAAACACCTCCACCCAACTGAGAATTTTAAAATGTGTTGTAAAGAAATCTGTTGAGATGTAACATAAATACACATTGAGGCTAATGGTAACTTATTTCAAAAACTTGGATGCCTATTTCAAAAGGAGGGAAAAAAATGTTTAATATACTCAGAATTTATCAAAGTGTTCTGGTCATTAGAATCACATGAGAAGCTCTTTTGTTGTAATTATTCTTTTTATTCCAAAGCGTCTTAAATGCAGAAGATAATTTTAGATCAATTGGTTTTTAATTGCTGTAGGTGAATCATGATGAAAGAATCCAATAAGTATGGGATTTTTAGGAAATTTATTTATTTATTTTTGGCTGCGTTGGGTCTTCATTGCTGCGCTCGGACTTCCTCTAGTTGCGGCGAGCAGGGGCTACTCTTTGTTCCGGTGCGCGGGCTTCTCACTGCAGTGGCTTCTCTTGTTGCGGAGCACGGGCTCTAGGTGCGCGGGCTTCAGTAGTTGTGGCTCGCGGGCTCCAGAGCACAGGCTCAGTAGTTGTGGTGCAGGGGCTTAGTTGCTCCGTGGCATGTGGGATCTTCCCAGACCAGGGCTCGAACCCGTGTCCCCTGCTTTGGCAGGTGGATTCTTAACCACTGCACCACCTGGGCAGCCCTAGTATGTTTTAAATGTCAAACTGGGTATTGAGAGTGGTGAGAATGGCGATGTGATAAGGGAGATAATTTTTTCATGAGAATAATTAGACTGTAGGGGAATATGAGGGTATGTAGGGGAGTAGGAGAGCTGTGTGAGATAACCAGCAGATAAAACAGAAATAGAACAGCTGGAAATCATTTATTAGTTTGTTTGCTTTGCCTAGTGTGAATTTTTTTCCGAAAATCAGTGTTGGTGAAGTGAAGACTTAAAAAAAATGAACACAAACTTTAAATATATGAAATCAGCAAATGGTAAGTGCTCAGGAAAAACTGAAGGGGAAGTTGTCTAGAGCCGTGATTGTCCGTTTGAACCTGGGCGCAGAACACCAGGAATCTTGTTAAAGCCCTTTTTGATTCAGCCGGTCCGAGGTTTACTCTGGGAGTTTGCATTTCTCAAGCTGCCAAGGATGCCTGTGTTGCTGGTTCATGGACCACGTTTTGTATAGTGAGGTTTCAAACTGAGCGTGTACACGCCCACGACTGTTCTTTGAACAACCAGTTGGGAGGGAACACAAAGAAATATCAGAATCCTGTCAACACTGCACAAATAGAGAATTTTATTGAAGTAAATCCTTTGTGAGACGCCCTATCCCTTCTCCCACGAGGCATTGTGTGAGGGAGAGCAGAGTCCTGATTGACATCTAGGTCTTGAAATCCAGCCAATGGGGGGAAAGAAAATTTAAACGTGTTAAAATATTTGGACGAAAACTCCTTGGGATTTTAGATCTTGGAAATCCCTGGGTGGAATGAATTTGGGAGGGATGTGTATCATTTCACGCAATGGGGAGTTTCTGCTGTAGCCTTATTTGTTTGCTCTTGCCGTATATTTTCTCTGCTTGGGAGACAGAACACAGCAAGTCTCCTCAGCAAATTGCATGTTATGGTTCAAACGGGTGCAAAAGTCTTGACGTTTTATGACATTTAAACACTTATGTTTTTGAAAAAAGAATGTTTCATTTTTTTTTTTTTCTGCCAAAACTAAACCCAAGTCTCAGTTACAGAGCTTCAGCCTCCCTCAGTTGGAGTCTTAGTTCATGTTGGTCATTACTGGACATCTTTACAAATGTTCATTCTCTTGTGAAGCCTCAAATTCATAGGTAAACGTGCAGATTTTTACAAATGTATCTAGAGTGAAAAAGGTAAACCAGTGTCTTAACATGAAGTGACCTTTGTCCTTGTGGTCTAAAACTGTGGCAGGATTTCCTGACATTTGTGTAGTATTTTCCATCTGGGTATGACCAGCATAATAGTCCTCGAATGGATGGTTTTTTCACGTGACCTTCCAAAGGTTGGCCATGTATAAGATTCAGGTGTATCTGGCTTAACAGTTCTCAAAGAATTATTTAACTTAGAACTTTACAAGCTAACAGGTAATTAGCTAAGAAATACTCAGTGACATCGGTGGTAGGTGATGGATGGGTATATTTGCCGAGAGACCTGTGTGATACATTTATACTCCTGAAGTCTGATAAAGTAGTGACCCCATGCTGCTACCAGTGAGGAACTGGTGTACTTCTCCCAGGGCCCTTCACAGCTGTCCTTTCTTAAATCTTTGACCAGTCTCATTCCGGTTCTTAACTCCTGGCCACAGGGTCTTGCACACCTTCTGTATTTTCTCCATGATTGACCATGACTCTTTTAGGTATTTTATCCCCCCCTTAATTATTTTATTTTTATCATTATTTATTTATGTTGCTTTTTTAAAAAAGTGAAGTATAGTTGATTTACAGTAATTCAGGTATACAGCAAAGTGATCCATATATATATATATATATATATATAATATATATATATATATTCTTTTTCAGATTCTTTTCCTTTATAGGCTTTTACAAGATATTGACTGTAGTTCCCTGTGCTATACAGGAGGTCCTTGTTGCTTATCTATTGTATGTATAGTAGTGTGTATCTGTTAATCCCAAATTCCCAATTTATCCACCCCCCTTCCCCTTTGATAACCATAAGTTTGTTTTCTATGTCTGAGAGTCTATTTCTGTTTCATAAATAAGTTCATTTGTATCATTTTTTAGATTCCACATGTAAGTGATATCATATATTTGTCTTTGTGTATATATGTAATATATATATATGTAATATATATGTACATACAACGGGATATTACTCATCCATAAAAAAGAATGAAATAATGTCATTTGCAGCAACATGGATGGACCTAGAGATCATCATACTAAGTGAAGTAAGCCAGACAAAGACAAATATCATATCCCCCTCTTTTAAAAGTCCTCTACAAATTCCATAGGGAGACTTATTTGCCAACTGTATATTCTTTTTTTTTCAATTGGGGTATAGTCGTTTTACAGTGTTGTGTCCAACTGTATATTCTTGCACCTCAATTTTCCACACAAATTTGATATCCTGGGATTCCCAATTTGTGCTCTATTCTGATCTGTTTTCACAATTACTGTGGCTGTCGCTAATACTATGTCGAGTCATTTTATCTTTATGGCAGTGTTTCTAAAACTTTGTGGATCTTTTTAAAAATCCAAAAGCTTAGGCTGCACTCTAGACCAATCAAAATCAAATCAGAATCCCTGGGGTGGGACCCATGAACTGGTATTTTTAAAAACTCCTTGCGAGATTCCAACATGCAGTCAAGTATGGCAGCCCGTGTTCTTAGGGACGCTCATACTCACATACACACACATGACCTCACTGTTGATACTGGCCACAGTGACTGTCCTATGCAGAATCTCTTGAACCACGGGCAAAGCTGACAACATGGGCTTTGTCTGACCACCCAGCCTGCAAGCCAGTTGGATCCCGCAGTGGCCATTACAATTTCTGACAACCCTTGACCTCTCCTGATTGATTGGCCTCCCCTCCTATTCCTCTGCAGTCATTTACCTAACCCTAGAGAGAGGCTCCAAGTTTTCAGGTGAAATAGGGGACATTTGGAAAGCTGTTCTCCTAAGATAATAAAAACAAATCTAATGTCTCTTGTCTTCCATTTTCTTTTGGAAATTTGTCTTTTTGCCAAAAACACTGTGCCAAAATTACAGCCATATTTTTCAACCAAAGGTAGCAGGAACATCCCAGAGAAAAACAAACTGTAACTCATTTTTTGCCCACTAGAGTAAATTAAATTAGGACCATTTTGTGAGGCTTTTAGTTAAAGGTAACTTTTTTTTTTTTCTATGTGTGTTTCGTGAGAAAAAAATAAGCAATTCATCTATGCACCTTAGTTCAAATCATTTATTTGGAAGTTTTCCCACACCTTCCCCTGCTGCTCATTGGAAATAAACCTACTACACTGAGATAGGATTGCCTGACTCTCATGCTGGACTTTAATCTCCTGCACCTGACTTGTCTTTATATCTGCAAGGGTGGCCGGCTCGGAAAATCTCAGCAAGTGCTTCTCACAAGCATTTCTACTAACCCTAAATTTGGTTAGAGATTTGCCTCTTCATTCCAATTGTTTACAATAACTACTTAGTGGATATCATGGGCTAGACACTTGCTAGATTAGTGAGTTACAGAGGCTTTTACATTCCTGATATGTTGCTGTGCACAATCTATTAGGTTTCTGGCAATAACATGATACGTGATAGATGCTTGATAAATGTGTTGGGCCAAAGGCCAAGAAGAACACAGAAGGTAGAGGAGATATTTTTTATTCCACTGGTGGTTTTAATTTCAGCTGGCCCTGAAGGATGGATGGGATTTGGACAGGAAGAAAGTGATGGAAAGAAAGAGAATCAGGAGTGAACGTGGAAGAGCCGGGGCGGTGAGGGGGAGGGCATGGGTTGTTGAGTCAGTTCCCCTTTCATTATGTGCAGACGTGGAAAAATAGGAGAAATGAAAAGGGAGATGAAAATTGTACAATTTCAGTCATTTCCTCAGCAGCCATCTCTCCGAAGGTTGGGTCTGTAGCTGCTGGCAGGTGGCCAACTTGCTAAGTCCTCTTAAATTGACAGAGAAGCCAGATAAATATCCACTCATGGCAGCGCTTCCCTGACAGATGGTCTGGCATTCATGGTGTAATCCAAGACAACAATGGTAGCGCTAAAAACTCTCCAGCCTGGCATCTCCTAGTTACTGCAATGCAATATGTAACTAGGATTTCAATGTGCTAGCAGTTACCGCGGTGGAAACAAAGGAGATGAAACTGTGTATAATAACCAAGAAATTGCATCCCCAGCACAGGGGGGTAAATGTTTCTGATGGGGGTGCATAAAAATCTGCCTTTCAGACTTAAAGTGCAAAAACAGAAGAAAGTAAGCATGCTTGTTATTGTTGTGTGTGTGTGTGTGTGTGTGTGTTTATCACAATGAATGCCAATAGTACACTTACAACCACAAATGAAATGGAAAATAAATGAGCTTCTAAGAAATGTCGTACAGTAGCTTTTCAAGTCTTTTGGTCAGCACGTTGGGTTTCAATGCCAAGAAAAGAATTCAAACATCTTGTACGTGTCCTGGATGGCTACAATTATTTGTACCGCTATTTTCCGACGCTCACTGTGCCATGTACAAGGGTAAAGGGCAGTGTGGTGTAGTAATGGCAGTGTGATCCTGGGGTAGTAGACAGTGCCAGAAGATAGAACGTCACTTAAACAGGGTCCTTTCTCATGGCACTAATACTCAGCTGTAGGTGCCATTTCTCTTCAGTGAAATCTCTTCTTTGCTAATCTAACTGATGTTGAAGAAAGTACTGTGATTTATCAAAAGCTACTTCAATTTCCTATAGAATGTCTTAGCAACTTAAAAAATAAAGGGATAAGCTGAAGAGAACATCAGCTGTAATTATATCGATAAGATGTAAATAAGTACCTTGCAATGGTGAAGATATTAATGAAGACAGTAGGGTTGATGTCTAAATTAAGATCTTGAGAAGGAAAGTATGGGACTTCATCAGAAATAGACTAAGGAAAAAGAATTATTGATGCTTCCAAACCCTTGAGAGTCATGAAGCCATCTATTACCACGGTTGCCAGTATTGTTAGTAGAAACTATTTGCAACTTGTAGCCCCAGAGTAATTACAGTCTTGTTGTTCACGTTTGAAAGGTCATGATCCATGGTAGAATCCATAACTTTATTTCAGTTTTATCTGGGAAGCAAATTGTACCTCTTTTGCCCATAGGTCTCATTATTTGTTTCCAAAAACTGTTGCTTTGTATTGATATTTTTGTTTCTACTGTCTTTTAAAGAGAAGTTAAAGAAGAGATAAATTTCTGTGTCCCTACAATAGATTTATACCTAAGAAGAAAATCTACCCTAGTTTCTCAATTTCTGAGCTAAATAATACAAAGTCAGTTGGGAAGGGACCTTATCCAAAAGAGATAAGGGGTCCTCCAAACTCTGTTCGTTCCTGATTCTTTCACAACCCATGTTTTAGGGGGAGGAGTACTTCTTTCAACGGCTGAGCAAAAAGGTATTGATCGCTGAACCCACGTCAGGCTCTGTTTTAGGTAGTGGAGATAGTGTTAGTGAAAACAAAGCAAAAAGTTCCCGCCTTTTCAGAGCTTACAATTAACCAATAATAACTAAGTGTAATAGCTACCTTAGCTAATGTCAATGTCCTCTAACCACATACCACCACCAACAGACCGTTAGTTAAGTAAAGCTGGATTTATCACTCGTTGCAACAAAGGACAACACACACTCTATAAGGAAACAATGTGTCTCAGTAACAAGAAGTCAGAAAGGACTGTAGAATTTGAGTTGGTGTTAGATAATTTGGGGGAAGTTTCCAGAAAGCAGGGCTTTGCTCTGGCTTGGATGCTGTCAAGAAATGCAGGGAATTCTATGGTTGTGAATCTTAATCTTGCCTGGGAGTGAAGAGCAGAGAGAGGCCAGTGCTGGGATCGGTAATGCAGCAGGGGTCATTCATTTCAGCTGGGAGAGAGGGAAGTTGGGGATTTTTTTGGTTCGCAGTGTTTTCTGCCCGTGCTTAGGCACTATTATAAAATAGTATTGGGGGGGGGGATGGTCACATTTTGTCACAGTCACGAGGTGGCCTTGTGTGAGGTTGGTGTCCTGTGAGATAGTTGATGTTGGGCAGGGGAACATCAAGGCCCAGCTGTGAATTCAGACCAGCTCTTGGAAGTCAGGGGCTGCTTTTAACTTTCTCACTAATGAATGACATACAGTATGAAATTTAAAAAAAAGAAAAAACAGGGCACAGATATTAGAGTGACAGTGCTGTTGTAGATAGGGTGGACAGAAGGCTTCCCTGAAGAGTTGATATTTGGACTGAAATCTGAGTAAAATGAGACAACATGCCATGTAGATAATTCCAGGGCTAATAAGATAATTCCAGGCAATAGAAGAGCAGATGCCAAGGCCCTGAGGCAGGAATGGGTCTAACCAAGTTCTGGTTGTAGGCACAGCCATTGTATGGAAGATGTTATGGAAAAACCCGAATGAACTTTTTGGCTAACCCAATAGTAATGGTGACAGCTGTGGGAACCATTGGTACAGCAGGTGTCATGGGGACAGTGGAGGTGGTAACAGAACTGAGGCTACCTATTCGTAGTTAGCTACCGTGGCTAGCATACTTATTTTGAACTCATGTAATTTTTCTCACTTCTATCACTTAATCCTCAATAAATATGTTACATAAATGAAAGTAAAGTACAGAACAGTACATAAAATGTATTCAAATTTATGCTAACTCATGTACTTGTGTCCTTTTTTATCTATCGCTACGTAGTAAATCACCCTCAAAGTTAACATTTGCTTGTTGTTTTAAGCCGCTAGCTTGTTTCTGTGAGTCAGGAATACGGATACAGATTCTCTGCTTCAGGGTCTCTCACAAGCCTGCAGTCAAGATGCCAAATAGGGCTGGGGTCTCCACTGAAGTCTTCACTGGGGAGGGATCTCCTTCCAAGCTCACTTACAAGCCTGTTATCAGGATTCACCTCCTCAAGGGTTGCTGAGGGTCTTAGCTCCTCACTGGCTGTTGGCTGCAGACTGCCCTCAGCTACTGGTCACATGGCTTTTCTCTCCTTCTGCGTCATCAAATCCAGCAAGAGGGAGAGTCTGCTAGCAAAACCCAGGTTAGCGTCTTTAAAGTTGATGTGTTCCATTTATTAGAAACAGGAGTGTCAAGTGGTGGGAATTACAAAAGGCTTTGGGTATCAGAAGATGGCATCATCTGGGACCATCATAGAGGCTGCCTACCACAGTGTGTGTGTGTGTGTGTGTCCTATTGCATGCATGTATTTCCAGAAGGATAAAAGTTGCTCGAGTGACAGTGGAAGGGTGAGAGGCAGATGATTATTTATTCAAGTTTCTTTTTGTTCCCTTTGAACATGTAAGCCCGAGTTTGAGATAACATTTGGACGTTCAGTAGGAGATATCAGAGACTGAGTTTGAGGATACATGAACCTGGATATAGTATTTGGAGTCGTGAATCAGGAGGTGATAGTTGAAGCCATGATCCTGGATAAGATCACCTAGGAAGGAGAGTCGATAAAAAAAGAAATGAGGTTTGAGTCTGGGGTGCTTTCTTTTGTTCCTTTTAAGGACATAGGTTAAGCCACCAAACTGCTTAATAAAAATGAGTTGCTTGTAAATAAATATGTTTATAAGCATAAAACACTCAAAAAATGGAAAATGGTAAAATATTTCTAAAATTGCATTTAGGGCAATTGTATTGAGATTAATTAAGGTTTGGTTTACTACCTAGAGTCCACAAGTCAAATATTATCAAGATTGACAATTTAGGGTGAAAAGTAAAGATCCAAGAGTTCAAAATATAGGGAAGTCAGTTGAAAAAAGCAAGGGATTAGAGTCAAAAGAGCTGATATGCTTGATTTAATTCTCTATCTTGAAAAACCCACAGGGCCCTATTTATCTGCAGCCCATGGCTATGTCTTCTGTCTGTATGACCCTCTCAGATCTGAAGTTTATTCAGCTCCTATGGCAGGTTATCTTCCAGAAATTTTTCTCTGGGATACAGTTATTTTTCTTCCCACAAATGCATAGTCGTCAGTGGTCAGTGGTACCTGACCAAGATCACACAGAATACAAGTATCGACTAAGTCTGAAGGGAAAAGGAAAAGTTTGAGTCATAAACTAAAACTTCTCTGAACTTCGTTAACATCACTGCCAAATTGAGGATTTGAAGTAAATGACCTTGAATCCTTAATATTTTATGATTTTAAACAGAGGACAGGTTATTAGTGCTGGTGCTAGATAAAGCATGTAAATCCAAGGTGAGGAGTGATGGAGACCCAAGCTCAGATGAAGTTTTCAAGCTGCTGAAATTCTCTTTGGTACTTGCCCTACATCCCAATCTCTCCCATCAACTTCCTTGGCAATTAAGCTGGGAATTCCTCTCCACTAGAATTAAATAATCACTGCTGAGGCAGGCCCAGGTGTACAACACACACCCATGCAAGCACAACACAACACATGCACTCACACTTCCCCCTACCTTCTCCCCCAAACCTTCTGCACCGCCACAACTTCCTTCCCACACTGCCCTTCAGCCCTCCCCCAACACCTTCTCCCCCACACACACCTTCTCCCCCCACACACACCTTCTCCCCCCATAGACACCTTCTCCCCCAACACCTTCTCCCCCATACACACCTTCTCCCCCGCCACACCTTCTCCCCCCCACACACCTTCTCCCCCCATAGACACCTTCTCCCCCATACACACCTTCTTCCCACACACACACCTTCTCCCCCATACACACCTTCTCCCCCCATACACACCTTCTCCCCCCACACACACCTTCTCCCCCCACACACCTTCTCCTCCCATAGACACCTTCTCCTCCGCCACACCTTCTCCCCCCCCACACCTTCTCCCTCCATAGACACCTTCTCCCCCATACACACCTTCTCCCCCCACACACACCTTCTCCCCCATACACACCTCCCCACACACACACCTTCTCTGCCCCACACACCTTCTCCCCCCATATACACCTTCTCCCCCACACACACCTTTTGCCCCCCCTTCTCCCCATCCCCCTCATCCCTCAATTCCCATGTAGGTATTCATTACTTGTGGCCCTCACAAGTTCTCAAATCCTGTCTCACATGCCCCCCTCATAAATCCGCAGTTCCCTCCCTCATCCCTCTCCTAAGTCTCTGTCATGAATACCCCTGCCTCATGCCTCTCTCCCTGTCATGTATCTCCTGCAAGTTTCTCCATCACACATCCCCACCGGGAGACACCTACACACACCCACTGTCACACGTGCATTCACTATTAGATACAGACCTCTGCACTTCCGTGTACGCCCAACATGCACTCACCTGTGAACATATGCCTGTACATGCATTCATACATACTCATGCATGACTACACATGCACTTTAAAGTTGAATATGCTTCTTTCAAGGAAAGTTTGCTTGATTCATAACTACATATTTCATGTAATTAAAATTATTATGAGTAATGGGGATAATATAAGTAGTGCCCTTTTTTTGTTTTTACCCATTCTGGAAGTTAGGCTAAAGCCGTATGTCCTATATATCACACATATTCAATAAAACTAAGCTTCTCTAGTATTCATTTAAATTAGCTTTTCAGCTTCACATAAAAATAAGAGCTGTAAAACTACCTTGTCAGTGATGGTTTTATAGAATCTTCTCTCCATGTGAAAGTTAATGCTTCTTGCGTTGACATATGGAGCTAATTTGATGGATGTATGTTCAAATGAAATATGTCTCAGTGATTCACAGGCTGGGTAACACTGATATACTAGCTGGTTGGATGGTTATTTTTTTTATATAAATCAAATTATTTTTATGATGTAAGCACTTAGGGACTAGTACCGGGGAAACTTGGAAATTGAGCCTGTAAAGTTAATGTTTATTTTAAAAGACAAATAGCACTGCCAGTTTGACTTGTATTTATTAAAATTACACAATAATATTAGATGCACCTATAATTTTGTGGTTACACCTATGTTATGTTAATACCGAAGGATACATTTATTTTGTCATAGAAGCCTTGTATTTATGTAGTGTTTCATGAACAGTGTTTATCCTGTTTTCTAAGTACCATGTTGCTACAATTTGCATAAAGCAGAAGTAATCTTATCACACATATTCTTCCTAAAGCCTTTACAACTTGCAAATTGGAGTTGTTTGAAAGGTAACGATTCCTCCACAGAACACAGGCATGCAAAAATACATCGAATGTCTTCTATTCTCCAGAATTCCCTGTGGAATATGAGAAACCAAATCTCCACTGAAAGACAGAATTTCAGGAGACATCTTACTAAATTCTCATGATATATTAGTGATATATTAGTGAATCTGATGGAGGCAAACTGGATTATAGCTGAGTTAATTGAAATCATGCAGCTTTTCTGTTAATTCTGATTGTTGACCACTAACCAAAGTAGTATTAACAGTCCCTGTGATTAGTACCAACAGAGACCAGATTATTTTTCATGTGACATTATAGTTGTTATAGATATCTCAAAATATAGTTTATATTTTTATCTAAAATTTACAGTAGTTATTAGCCTGCCATGAAAGCTTGTTATTTAATGTAATAAACACATTTTTATATAATATTTTGATATCTGTATATCAACATTATTCTGTGTTGGAAGCCACAAACTTTACTAGTCTGCCTAAGGGGTCTGCTGACCCAGCATGGGCAAGAGCCCCCACTCTAGATGAATTTACTGGAAGGCTTTGTCAGTGATTCAGTTGTTTTCAACAACAAAAATCTTGTTTAAAATGTAGAAATTAAATTGATCAAAACAATGTGGGAGGGTTACTTATCAAGGTTCAGAAATTTCAGTGCAGAGAACAGAAAATGGTTAGAGATAGAAATAAATATCCTGTACTTACAAACCAATGAAGATTTACACTTAAATATAAGTAAGCCTTAAAACCATACATATTAGAGAGGACCTACATATTTCTATGAACCAAATTGTCCCAAAATAGTCCTTAAATCTTTTTGGCACAGAGTGGCAAAAGTCAGACCAACAACTGTTTGAAAATCAATTGGAAAAAGAGAGCTTAACTATCAGAGTGGAATCTCAAACAATACAAGGTATCATGTATATTACCTGTTTTAGCCTAACTGGCATGTAGTCACTATGTAGAACACATAGAAATGTAGTCTTTGGGGCCACATTATTTAACTCATATAGTGTTAAATTGAAATGTGATTGTTTCTATTTATATTAATTGTCTTTACAAAAAGAAGAGGAATTAACTGATCCAAAAAATGTATCCCACAATCAGGTTGGCATTATTAAACACAGCCACGATTCATGATTTATGACATACAGATGTATAGGGGGTGGTGTGTGTGTGTGTGTGTGTGCACGCATGAGTGTAGAGTAGTCATACAAAATAGAAGCACAAAATATTTGCTATTCAAAACGATTTTAAATTGTTATACTGTGTTCATAGTAAATATCTTCCATTAGTGTGTGATCTTCATCTGGGTATGACACGTTGTAGGTTTCAAATATTGTACATTCAAAACATTAATAAAGCCCATTTTGTTGAGAAAAATTTACAAGAAGCAATGGAATAAAGAATCTTTGCATCATCTGTTATGCATCTGCTTTAGGAAAGTGAACGTCTTTATGCACTTAATACATTTGGGAACCAATTTGTCTATTAATAGCATTATAATATTTTAATATAAATTCAGTTTATATAAATTGTGTTCAGTGTTTATGAATTAAAAGTGTGATTTGAATGCGAATGAAGTATTTCACAGTTACGTAAATTGTGAAGATAATGTTTTCCCTGGCGTGATCAATTCTGTCCATTACCTTTTTTTCTTGCAGTTTTTATTCTCATTAAAAATTTCTCTATAAATCTCTGCATTCATTGATACCTTTGACTATCTTTAAGACTGTTAGAACAGTCAGTGATAACCTAAATAATGTAGCTATCAAAAAAATGAGTTAGACTTCTCCAGCTGTATCAACCCTTAAGATGTGTAATCATGCTGGGATGCCTGGACTCTGCTGAATTAAATGACTGAACTGTGGTTGGTCATGTTGATACAATATGAGAGAGAATTGTGTCACACACATAGTGGGATGAGAAGGGACCAAGACATACAAGAGGCAGGAGGCATATTTGTAAGTTTTGCATTAAAAAAAAGTGTAGACCAAAACCCATCAAATCTTCATTCATAAACCTTTCCCTAATAAACTCCTCACTTCTCACTACCCCTTCACTCTATATCTATACTCTGTTTTATGTATCATCTAAAACTGCAGGCCTTCTTAATTCTTTTATTCCCTTCAACCAGATTCTAAAGCCCCATGGCTTGAATTGTCTCTCTTCTGCATCTGTTTTTGTCATGCACAAAGTGGAGGTCCCATATGTGTGGTGAGGTCTGTTGATGATGGGAGGGCATGGGTGGGTTGGTGAATGAGAGGTAACTGTGGACTCTTTGGGGACAAAGCCTTCATCGACCTTCTCAGATTCCCACAAATGCCTTCTTCTTTCTCTCTTTCTTGGTTGTCATCTCACCTACACCAGACTCTTGAAGTGCGGTGAATCATCACACTTCAAGGTGTGAGACTTGGGTCTCTTTGTGCCTGTTGAAGGGTCTGGGGGCATTATCTCTCCCCAAAGGGAAGCAATTAACAGGAAGTGGGAAACATGAGGGATCCAAGGAGGTAGATTCCTCCTCGTTTCTCTTCCGCAAGATAAGATTCCTCCTTGCAACACTTTGAGAATTTCCGAGTGGTGAACGAACATTGCTGTGATCTGCTGTGTCATTCCGTGCATCCCTGCGAAGCAGTAGGCATCTCAGTGCACAACATCTTCCCCGGCCTCACTTGCTTTCCCATTCCTTCCTCTTCTCTGGGCTTGTACCACCCGAATAATGTTTTAGCACTTGAATCCTCTCCTCAGGCTTTATTTTCTACTAAATCTCATGGACTAAGACAATTTATACTAGAAGTATTTTAAAAATACAGGTGTTCAAGATGGGTTTTAGGATTTGGATTGCTTGTCTGAATGAAAGTAATAGTAACCATATTACTAATCATTAAGTAGGGTGGCAATAGTCCCTAGCACACAGTGGCTGGGTTACCAGGAAGGAGGTACTAGCTCATGGCACTGCCCTGGAAGATGAAGGAATTCTTGCTCTACATCAGGATAATGGAGTAGCATGGCTTCTGATGGAACTTACAGAAAGATGTGACAATTTCCGGGCAGTCAACTGCCAATTTAAGACATGTTCTGGAAGCCAGGTGGCCTCAGATGCAGCTTTGAGGGGTATCTCGTGCAGCCTCAAGGAACAACGTGCTGAAAGTCAGGCTCTGATGACAACATAGCAAAGCTGCAAACAAAACTAAATGTGCAGTCCCCGTAGATTTCCTATGTCAAAATCGGAGCCCTGATAGAGAGAAAAAAATAGTCCCTCAGACTTGCCTGGGGAGGAATGGGTGCTTAAGTACAAGGCCTTTTCATCTTCAGAATCCCTGAGTCCCTCTTTGCCAGAGGAGATTAGCTACCCCTGGCCTGGAGACCAAGTGAAGACCTTATTGAAGCAGATGCCTTGCAGGGGTTTTCTGCCTCTTGTTGCCTCCAAGTCAGTAACCAGGGTCAGTTCTTAGTATGTCCTGAATGACAAAGTACGAGCCCTGCTCCTGGGGGAAAAAAGATCCAACACAGCTTCTCAGATTCAGATGTTGCTAATATGTCAACCAGAACCAGGGATACACGGATCAAGAGAATTTTTAGCAGTTTTAGACTGATTGTGTGTGTGCAATAGAAGATTGAATATGACAGAATTCATCGATACGAATTCTCTCATAATTGAAGAGTTAACATTTTAGTAAAAATACTTGGAGCTGATCCTAATAGTTTTCTTTGATAGTGCCATGGAGCCTAGATCAAACGATAGTCTACCAAACAAGTGAAGTAAAAATACCCTTACATCTCGAAGGAGAAATTGAAAGACTCAGGGAGGTGGGAGTGTTAAGGTGATTGATGATGCAGAGTCTCAGTCTCCACAACGTGATAGAATTGACCTGCCTCACTCAGAGAAGCTCTCTTTCTTTAACTCATTTGGAAAACAAAAGAAGCAAGCAAAAGAAGGATCGACCCATTTTTTCCAAAATGCAAATAGTGATGGTATAGTAGATACATTACTCTCTCAATGATTTATCCCTTTTTGAAAATATATTTTGCACTTGCAAGTTTCCTACTCAATTCTGAATTCTGTAGTGACATCATCTGGAGGTGAGCTATGAAAGAAGATGGAGTTTGACCTATAAGTTAACAGTTATTGGCAAATGTATTAAAAATTGAAAAACAAATTATAAAATTAGAATATGTAATTGATTTCCTGAAGTGAGTTTATGACTAAGAGTCACTATAACTGAATTCCAGTGTTGGTTCTGTCATTAAAAAATTAAGTGATTTGAGGCAAATTGCTTCATTTCACTTGTTCGTAAAATAAGATTAACTATTTCAAAGCTTTTTTGATAGGTGTTATCTAGCGTTACATTTATGAACTGTGATTCACATGGACGTTGTTTGTGTGGGTTAAAAATGTTACTGGCAGTCGCTGGTCAATCAGGTTGTAAGGAGCACGTCACAGAACCAAATGGCTTCTAAGATTCTCCAAGGAGAGCTCCAACCACGTGACTCTCTAAGTGAATTTACAAACTCAACTTTTAAAATGTGTTCTGAAATACTAGATCTCTGGATCGAGCCATTGAGGGCTTTTATCAACAAATCTGAGTGATTCCTCAAGGACAACTTGTTACTTTCACACTATCGTTAATCTACCAAAGATAGATGCTATCAAAATCTACTACTTCCAATAAAGAGGAAAAGTCCACGTGTGTTATTAAATCATCTTTCAACAAAATAATTGGCTCTGAATTTAAACAACTACCCCATCAATTATATAATACACTGGGGTACCAGTACTCAGTAATACTTTCAGATAACCCAGTACATATTGGCCAAGTATTGGTTTGGCCAAAAAGTTCATTCAGGTTTTTCCGTAACATCTTAAAAACCTGAACGAACTTTTTGGCCAACTTAATATGTATGCCTATTTTACAAACTACAGATCAGAAGAGTTAAGAATTTTGCTGTCATCAACTAAAATGAAAAATGAAGTTCCTGTTGTTTCTAAGAATAGAAATAGAGTTGTTCTACATCTCTGCATGAAGTGATCACTTAGTTCCTGAGTCTTGCATATATACTTATAAATACAATCATAATAATTAAGTTTATACCAGTGTTGACAGAAATTGTCAAGAAAAATATTTTCTAGAGCTACTTTCATTAATGTAGTTTATTTCACCAAGTGGTATTCCATGAAGTGATGTGAAATTATTTCATTTTTTCTCCTTTTATTTATATCTTACTGAAAGTATTTTCATTAAGACCTTTTCTGTGTAGTTACACAACACGGTTGATTCAAAATAGAAAATTTTTTATCTATATCAGTTTCACTGTTTACCATTACTGGCCTTATGAGTTTCTTTGTGGTGGCCATACAGTCCAGCTTAAATTATCCAGGGCCAAATTTTGCAGGTACATCATTTTTCCTAATTTTCAACTTTGTTGGGGCCATTATTCTCTCTACCTCTATGCACCATCTAGCCAACTATCTGTTCCTCCATTTTGGGGAGTTCAAATCTGCTGATTGAAGACAAGTACAAGTTTGCAATGAGGCCTTGTTAAATTAGTGGGATTTTTTTCTCCTGATAAATCTCAAAATTATTTTTCTTTCTTTGGGGGGGGGATTTTTAACATATTATTTTTCTTCTTGTTTTGTATATCCAAAAACAGATCAATATCAGCAATTACTTTTATACCCTAATAAGTGTGCTGCCTTTCTGTGGAAGTAATGTTGCAGCATTTATGTGAATCAACAATGCTACATGAAGTGTCTCTTGTTGGAGACCAGACAACTATGATGAGGCCAAGTTTTGGGGTCAGAAAGAATAGAATGGAATTAGGGAAAGTTCTTTTTCTAAAACCACTCATTCTTTTCTAATATTTGATCTGTTTTTAATCTGGCTGAAATTGTACTGAGGATCTGTATATGCTTAATACCATTATTTCCCCCAAAATATGTTATGGCTATAATGGCCAGGATAAAATTAACTGATTTTTGAAGAAGGCTATTTGTTATTTAAACTTGCCTCTAACAAAATTTTGTGATTAATAGTAGATAGTATTGAAATTAGCAGTATAAAGAGGTCTAGGTGTGACCAACCAAACTGGGTTTTGCAACAGAATAATAGATAGTAACTTTGTGGCCACCAGAAACCTCATTTATTCATTCATTCATTCACCCATTTATTCAAAATTGGTTCATTGTGACACTGTACTGGGTACTACAGATGCAGTAATCTGCAAGACAGATAGCTCTCTTGTCTTCATGGGTCTTATAATTTAAGGGAGCCCAGCAATAGTGTGATAAGTACTAGGACTCAGGAATTCCACATAGCTTGGAATATTTAATTCAGGCTTGGGGAGTTGCCCCATGGAGGATGTGATCCCAAATTGAGACAGAAAGGGAACATAGAGTAATCTAGATCCTGGCTTAGAGCTTTCTCATTCCAGACAATTCTAACAGCTCTGTGAGGTCATAATTCTCTAGTAACTGAACCCCAGACACTTAATAAGTGAAATAAAAATCCAAATAATTGATTTATCACGGGGATCCAAATTTCTCAGAGCCATCTTTTTCCTGACACTAACTCAATGCTAAATCCATTTTTTTTAGACTGGCAATTGAACCATTTTTGCTGGAAAGCTCCACAAAGTCTGAAATAACTTCCAGGACTCAGATTAGAAAGTGCATCTTTTTATAAAAATGCCTGCACCTCTTTCATGTTTTTCCTCTCCTCTGGTTAGTTCAGGAAATATTTATCTTACCTTCACTTAAAAGCAGTCAACCACCTTTCTCTGTTTATATGTCCTTTCTTCTCACGTATTACAATCCACTGAGATGCCCTTCAGCAATAACACATCTGCTCAATCACATCACTAGAGATCATAATCACTGGAGAAAGCATAAATAAAAGCTGGGTTCAAATCTTTGTTTGACCATACATTTGCTCTGTCACATGTACAGTAGAAACTAACACAACATTGTAAAGGAACTCTACTCCAATAAAAATTAATTTAAAAAAGTAAAAAATGAAGTTCAACCTCAAAAAAAAAGTTATAACCCCATTTAACAATACTGATTCTTCCAATCCAAGAACACAGTATATCTTTCCATCTGTTTGTGTCATCTTCAGATTCTTTCATCAGTGTCATACAGTTTTTGGAGTATAGGTCTTTTGCCTCCTTAGGTAGGTTTATTCCTAGATATTTTATTCTTTTTGATGCGATGGTAAATGGGATTGTTTCCTTAATTTCTCTTTCTGATATTTTGTTGTTAGTGTATAGAAATGCAACAGATTTCTGTATATTAATTTTGTATCCTGCAACTTTACTGAATTCATTGATTCAGTAAAGATGCTACTGAGTCTTTAGGTTTTTAGGTTTTTCTTTAGGCTTTTAGGTTTTTCTATGTAGAGTATCATGTCATCTGCCAACAGTGACAGTTTTACTTCTTTCCAATTTGGGTTTCCTTTTATTTTTCTTCTCCAATCGCTGTGGCTAGGACAGCGATTCCATAGTTTTGTCTAGGACTTCCAAAACTATGCTGAATAAAAGTTGGCGAGAATAGACATCATTGTCTGGTTCCTGATCTTAGAGGGACTGCTTTTAGCTGGTGAATAATTACATCCATACCAAAGTAAATGAAAAGTTTTAAGATCAATGTCTGGCATAGGATAGGTAATATGGTACCTATTATTACTATTGTTGTTATGCCTCAGTCCTCTCATTCCTTTTTCTACCAGCACTACTCATTTTCTCATTCACAATGTGCTTGCTAAATTGTTCCACATTAGGCTCTTAATGGGAAACATTGTTTTAGGGGAACTTACTTACATCTAATGTAATTGATAATGAATAATTGTTAATAAAAGCAAGAAGTAAATATCAGTAGAGGTAAATCGGATATTTCAGAAAAGAGTAATAAATGTATAAAATGCAGTAGACAACAGGGAATTTAAGAAATGAGACTGAGAGAAAATACAATTTTTAGGAAGCAGAGATTATAGGTGATAAAATAATAAAGTAAGAAAGAAATTAAGGAATGAGAAGCAGTGTTTTATTCAGGGAATCGTTGCATTTATTCAGTCTTTTTCTTTTTTTAATCTCAAAATGTCTTTTGGGGAATAACTCTATGATCATTTAAAATTTGCTCTTTTAAGTAGGGATGTATTGGTAAACAGAGAGAGGAACACAGTCCTGATTTGTAGCTTTTGCTGATTTCCATGGTGTAAATACTCCCACCATGGTCCATTTCAACATACCAACTTGACATTGCTGAATGAAGAGTTGAAAAGAAATTCACAGAATTGGCTTTTTTGTGAGCTGGTACAAGCTGGCTGTCTCCAGCACACCTCTGCTTTAAACCTTGTTTAAAAGTGAATGCCTGTAGCATTGTATTTTTAATGGTGACCACAAAATGAGCCTTAATCTGCACACTCAGAGTCTAAGTGGACTCAATATGTAGTGTGTTACTGTCTCTTTATGGGCTTTAAGGCTGCCTTTTAGGGATTTCTCATTTCCTCCTGAGTTTCATGGCCTCAATAACAGTTAATTGTGACCATAAAAACTATTAATCATTTGGCAAAGGCTACTTCTGTGTGTGGGGAAGTCAAGAGAATAGATTAACACACTAGGCAGGTAATAATGGCTTTTCCATTATAAAAATTTTATTAGAAATGGCAAAACGTAGCATGAACTATCAATTCTTATTATTTATATTAACATCAAGCAAATTTTGAAAGAATGCAGGCAAAGAGGTCCAATTCAGCTTCTATTACATAGCCATCTGATTCACCTCTAAATGTTACTGTTATTTCTCCTAAATCTAACATTTTTTCCCCTTAATCTCTCTTTTATTTTTAAAGGAACATCTTTTTTAAAATAGATTTATTTTGTTTATTTATTTATTTTTGGCTTCGTTGGGTCTTCGTTGCTGCGCGCGGGCTTTCTCTAGATGTGGCGAGCAGGGGCTACTCTTCGTTGCAGTGCGCGGGCTTCTCATTGCAGTGGCTTCTCTTGCTGTGGAGCACAGGCTCTAGGTGCATGGGCTTCAGCAGTTGTGGCTCGCCGGCTCTAGAGCACAGGCTCAGTAGCTGTGGTGCATGGGCTTAGTTGCTTCGCGGCATGTGGGATCTTCCCGGACCAGGGCTCGAACCCATGTCCCCTGCATTGGCAGGCGGATTCTTAACTGCTGCACCTCCAGGCAAGCCCCTCCCTTAATTTCTTTAAAGAGATTTCTGTTCCTTCTTTGATGGCACTTTGGGTGTCAAAAAACCACGGTCTTGACATTTGTACGTATTTCCCTGAGTTAGCCACTCACGGTTCTCTTTTTCATTGTTGTAAATTTCCCCAGTGCCTATTCTAAACACGTCTTTGCGAAGACCTCAGGATCTGTGGGAATGTGGGAGCCAGCCGAAGGGGAAAGAGGTGATCCTGCAAGCACATACTGAAATGTATACATACATAGCTCTGATCAGGCAAATAAAATTGTCCCTTTTATCTGTCATCGAGGCGGTGGCGAAGGGGTGGTCCTGCCTAGCTTGATCAGTGAGCCTGCATCTTCCCTAAGTCACAGAAGGATGGGAGCAGCGTCAACTAGTCGTGATTCCACCAGTGCGTCACCTTGGTTTTCTAAAGGAGCTCTCTGGAACATCAACCAGCTTCTCCAAGGGACATCTTTGGAAGAAAGTCTAGCATAGAAGTGTGCCTTCACTCATGGAAATACTAGTTAACTTGCCCTCGGGAGGTGGTATTGACAGGCCAATCGAGAGTTATCGATTCTCCTAAAAGCCAGACACTTTTGGGTAAACATGGGACACGAGGGTCCCCCAGAGAACTTGGGCCCTGAGAGGCACTGAGAGCTGTCACAGCAGCCGCCAGTTTGAAGTCACTGCAGGGACTGGTACTGAGGGTCACAGCCACCATAAGCTCCACTCCAGTGGCACAGACAGTCCTCAGGAGGGAGCTCATTGCCTTGACATCTCAAGGGACAGTCTTAGTGCTACTGTCCTCCTTGTAACGCTAGCTTTTGTTGGATCTTTAACATCTAAAGGGAGCATGGGATATACTGACCTTTTTTGCTTTCATCATGTTCTTTCTTAAGCTTAGACAACAACTATTTAAACTTAGGAATCCTGGGAGTTCTGGTGCCTAAAAACTTATTGCAGAGGCTCAGCTCAGTCAATCCATCAAAGGGGATGATTAAGGTGCCGTGACCCTGGGTTGTAGGAATTAGTGCTTAAATACGCTAATCAGCTTTCAGCCTTCTCTGGGGGTCAAGTTTAGACTTTGAAGAGCCCCTTTAAAAAGAATGCTTACATATAACGTATTTGGAATGAATAATTATCACTTCTACCACATGCTTACTTCCAGGTGCTCTGTTTAGAAATCAATATGCGTTATTCAAGCCTCAAAATCACAGTGAGACTGGTACTGTTACTATTTGTTATAATTACCTATTATTATCATGTCCAAATTGAAGGTAGGAAAACTCAGTTTTAGAGGGAATATGTATTGTGTCCAAGGATTTACTGTTAGGAAGTGAGTTGAACGCACATATTTGACACACTTATAGAGGCTTATGTTTTACTGCCTCTGGTGCTGAATACACATGTATGTGTTAGACATTTAAGGAAATTACCAAGTGGATTACTTAGAGCATTTAAAATTTATTAGGGGTCTCTATTTTACCTTTGCTTTCATCTCTCAACTGTGGTTATCAGACAATTCTGGATTAGAATTTACACATTTATCGTACAGTAAAAGTAAGGAATTATCTGGGTAAATCAGACCAATAATATAGTTTTCCTGCAAATAGTTGAATATTAGAATTTTTAATTTTTGTTTCTTCTTTGTTTTCAGCTTTGCTTAGGTTTTTTTGTTTGGTCGATTATTTATTGAATGAGAAGGGAAAACCCCGTTTGTGTATTCTGTGATGTGTGCAGTAACAGATGCTCTGGGGAAGAAATGGAGGAAAGGCAGAGAAGCATTAGTAAAGGGTTTGAAATGAGGATCACCTGCCAGCAAGTAGCTATTTAGGGTTTAATATGTTGGCAAACCAGTTCTGAGGAGCCAATTTAGCATTCTGCCATCATCCAGAGGATCGATCCTCTGTCCTTGCCTGAAATCAGATGTAGTTAGATGAGATGAAGCTGATATTTTGTGTCTGTGAACTCACACGAGCCAAATATTAACCAGCTATTAAAAACTAAAATAATGTTATCTCTTCCCTGTTTTGGAAATGACAGCCAAATCAGAGCCACTCAGCATCACCCCAATATTCTCTGCCTCTGGAGCGTTTAGCTAATTTACTTTATTCTTCAAAACGTATTTTCTACTGTAAGCACCTATAAAAGGGATTACCATAATTGTTTTTGCCTATGGCAAAGTGTGAAGAATGCCCAGGCTTATGCGGTACAGTTATTTATTTTTTTTAGACATGCAAACACAGCAGTTCCTTTTACATTTGACTAGACAGCAATTTCCATAATATCTTCACAATTATATATTACATAAATGCTTTCACTACATAATGAATATTTTTATTTCTTGATTCATTTGTATGGTAGGGAGACCATAATGGCATTAAAAATGTGGAAAATTCCTCTTCCTTTTAATGCCCTCTGGGTTTTTGTAATGTATGCCAAATGGATGTATGAATTCTAAAAATTATACAGAGTTGCTTACTTAACTTCAGTCTCATGACCTTTAGAAGGATTTAATGTGTAATCAGCAGATCCATTGTATTTTTCCATATTGTTGGTTTTTAAATATCTACTTTCCCTCCAAATGTGAAAAAAAACCTAAAAATTTTAATATTTTCCATCTAGGGAATATTGTCTACCATTATTTTTAACGATAAATGTATTCAATTCAAGCAACAAAGCACACAAAAAATGAAGCGTTTTCTTAAATCTGACCATCCAAAAATAATCATTGTTTACATTTGGTGAAACTCATTCTGGTTGCTTTTTAAAGCACATATACAAGTATCAATAAAAAGGTAGAAAGATGATAGGTTTATTAAAGTACATTTTAAAAATCTATACTTTTAAATGAAATTATTTTATTAAAAAATAATGTATACAAGTAATAGAAAACGTAAACTGTACAAATTGTGATCAAAAAGGTTTTTTTCTCCCAACACAAAATGTTATTCTCATGCTCCAGGAAGAAGAAAGCAAATAAAGTTACTTATGTTCAGTAACTTTTTAAATTAATATTTATATATACAAGATGTTCATTTATTTTTATAAATTTATTTATTTATTTATTTTTGGCTGCATTGGGTCTTCATTGCTGTGCGCGGGCTTTCTCTAGTTGCGGCCAGCGGGGCCTACTCTTTGTTGCAGTGCGCGGGCTTCTCATTGCGGTGGCTTCTCTTGTTGTGGAGCACAGGCTCTAGGCACTTGGGCTTCAGTAGTTGTGGCACGTGGGCTCAGTAGTTGTGGCTCGCAGACTCTAGAGCGCAGGCTCAGTAGTTGTGGTGCACGGGCTTAGTTGCTCCACGGCATGTGAGATCTTCCCGGACCAGGGCTCGAACCCTTGTCCCCTGCATTGGTAGGCAGATTCTTAACCACAGCGCCACCAGGGAAGCCCTTAACATTTATTTTTAAGTGAAAAATTAGCAGGAGAAACTAAGAAAATTTCAGTTATTTACAAATGCTTAAATATAAGAAATACTACTTTAAAAATAAATTCTAAAGTTAAGAAAAAATAAAAACATAATTTCAGTCCTTAAAAAACCACACTACTTTATAACTGAAGGCCCAAATGTAAAGAACTCTCAGGGTTATAGTAGGAAAAACAGAATTCAGGTATCATAACTTGCATGCGTGCTACTTTTTTTTTTTTTTTTTTTTTTTTTACTGGTCTGCAGTGGGGGAGCAGGATTTTTTTTTTTTTTTTTTAAGAAATTCACGTTCTTTTATTTATTTATTTATGACTGTGTTGAGTCTTCGTTTCTGTGCGAGGGCTTTCTCTAGTTGCGGCAAGTGGGGACCACTCTTCATCGCGGTGCGCAGGCCTCTCACCATCGCGGCCTCTCTTGTTGCGGAGCACCGGCTCCAAACGCGCAGGCTCACGCATGCGTGCTACTTTTTCTCTCTGGAAATTTATTGATTTTTTTTCATTTTTGCATATCAGAAATATTCTCTATCATTTTTATATGTAAATGGTTACTCCAGTATTTAAAAATACTTGGTGATTATTACTAATTGATTGTTTACTAAATATTAAATATTGTTCACATAATGAACAATTTATCCTTTATCCTTTTATCATTTTTTAAAATTTATTTTATTTTATTTAGTTTTGGCTGCGTTGGGTCTTCATTGCACACGGGCTTTCTCTAGTTGTGGCAAGCAGGGGCTACTCTTTGTTGCGGTGCGCGGACTTCTCATTGCAGTGGCTTCTCTTGTTGCGGAGCATGGGCTCTAGGTGCGTGGGCTTCAGTATTTGTGGCTCTTGGGCTCAGTAGTTGTGGCTCATGGGCTCTAGAGTGCAGGCTCAGTAGTTCTGGCGCACGGGCTTAGTTGCTCCGCGGCATGTGGGATCTTCCTGGACCAGGGCTCGAACCCATGTCCCCTGAATTGGCAGGTGGATTCTTAACCACTGTGCCACCAGGGAAGTCCCTATCCTTTTATCATTGAAAATCGGAATGAGGTTGGAATAAAATGACGTTACCCCTATTTTAAATTTTTTAACATAAAAATTTTAATGCCCAGGAACTTAGCCAGCTCACTTTTAGTTTTAATTAGTATTATATTCCTGTCTGTATATACTACCCATAATTTAAAAATACCTAATAACAGACACTAATTGAATATTTACTAAGTGCCAAAAACTATTCTAAGCATTTTAATGTATTCCTCAAATTAATTCTTTGAGTCAGATACTGATAAACTGGATTTAGAAGTTGTTCCAAGTCGCACTGTAGGGGAGATGAATTGTATTCACACAGTTTGGCTATGGATTCTGCATGTATAGCTGCTGTGGGCTGCTCACTAAGTTTTGGTCTACAATAGACCAAAGGTACAGAGCAAAAGACAGATTCTGCAAGTTAAATGTCTCACAAACAGAGGAGACAGGGAGGTAAATCACACAGTTGTATCCAGGGTAACACATGCAAATTACAGAGCAGGATCAGTAAGAAGGGAAACGGGAAGTACTTCAAAGAGGAGAAAACAGTTAAGCTAAACAGCTGTGTACGTGTGCGTGTGTTTGAGTGTGTGTGTGTGTGTGTGTGTTTAAGTGTGGGTGGTAGCATTTCCATGTAGCCGGAACATCAGGTATAATTGTGAGGAAGCTCCAAAGCAGCATGAAATAATTGGATAAATACCAGGTAGTGCTACAGATGCGGTGTGAGGCGCAAGAAATTTAACACAGTGAATTTGGTGAGAAAATAAATGCTCCTATAATAGCGGGCCTGCTTTGGATGCCTTGAAAAGACGTCTCATTCTGTAGGTGATATTGTGCAGTAGAAGATTTTAATCAATGAAGGGAACATTGATGTCGTAGAAAGATGACTGACCGTGTGTTGAGATTGTAAGAGAAGGATGGGGAAACACACATGTAGTTATAAGGCCATCATCCTTCTCTTAGTGAGAGGGAAGGTGATGCTTTGTTTTATAAACACCCTTAATATTTATTAGAAGGGCTTCCCTGGTGGCGCAGTGGTTAAGAATCCGCCTGCCAGTGCAGGGGACACGGGTTCGAGCCCTGGTCTGGGAAGATCCCACATGCAGTGGAGCAACTAAGCCCGCAAGCCACAACTACTGAAGCCTGCGAGCCACAACTACTGAAGCCCACGCACCTACAGCCCATGCTCTGCAACAAGAGAAGCCACCACAATGAGAAACCTGCACACCGCAACAAAGAGTAGCCTCGGCTCGCCACAACTAGAGAAAGCCCGCGCACAGCAACGAAGGCCCAATGCAGCCAAAAATAAATAGAAATAAAATAAATAAATTTATTTTAAAAATGTTTCTTAGAAAACACACCATATAAACAATTGAGGGAAAAATATTTAACTGTAACATGAAAAAAAATTGCCTAAAATGGAGAGAAATATGGTTCTATTGGAGGAAGTTTGTACAGGAAGGATGCCTTTTTTCAATATGAAAAGTAAATAGAATTGAGGAATATAGCATGGGGGCTAACAGGCATTGCAACTAAAGGAAATAAAGGTCTTGGCTCAGAATTTCTAGATAATTGGCTGTAGTGTTTCTGTATCAGGGAAAATTTCAGATCTTGATAAGATATGCAACCACTCTAGGGCAGTTTTGGCCAATGAAATAGGTGCAGCATATTACCACGATGATTTCATTGTCAGAACTACAGAAGAGAATTCATCCACGACAGTGATCATTCGGATTATAGGCATGATGGTAACTTTGCAATCATGTGATAACTGTGGTATTCAGTGACATACAAAGAAGCTCTGAACAAACAGTTTGTCCAGCGTGCCTAGTATTTGACCTAGTATGAGACAGCATCTTCACCATCATCATCGTCATTAGCATTATCACCATAAATTAAATTCTAAGCACTTATATTCATTTGACCCTACACCACTGTACTTGCGCGCACGCTCTCTCCCCCACCTCCTTCTGTCTCTGTCTCTTGTCTCTCTCAAGCCACAAGGAAACATGGTATTACAGGATCTAGGTTACTAGCTGCCGTAAATTTCTGCGTCCCTACCCGGTCTGAATTTGGAGCCCATGCTGAATTCACATATTTGAAGATAATTCAAGAGAAGTTGAGATGAGGCCTTTTGCTGCATAATTCTGGAGGGTGGGATTAGGACAATGAAAAGAAATTCCAAGCAGATGCATTTGGGCTCAATACAAGAAATATACCATCAACAATCTATGTTGGCCCCCAAATAAGAAACTCCCTGGAGGTTACCCAACTAAGAGCAGAGACTCACTACGGGAGATGAGGAGGGCTGGGTGGGTTCCAAGCACAATAACTCATCTAGTCCTTATGGTGATGCTGTAGAGAGGTTCTATTACTATTATTCTTATTTTACACACGAAGAAAATGAGACACTAACAGGTTAAGTAACTGACTTCATGCCAAAAGCTAGGACAGGGAGGAGCTGGGATTAAACCCCAGGTGGTCAAACTCAGTCAGCCTCCGTCTGGAGATGCTTTGAGAATTAGAACCTATGGTTGAACTAAATACGTTTTACCTTCCCTTCTCACCTTGAAATTTGACGATCATACGCACTCTGGCTGACACATTCCTATAAAATACACATGCACGGCATCTCCTTGATGTTACCCTGCCTGTCACATTTGGAAATTTTTGAGAAAAAAAAAAAACAAAACAACCCTCTCTCTCTGAAGGTCACGCATGGGCAGGTGCTATAATGTGAAAGGAATTGAAATCCTAATTTGAAGAAATGCTCCATTTGCATCTACATGCAGCCTTATGATTTATGACAGGGAGACTTTTCAGCTCAAATAGAGATTTTTCCAGTGTGAGTGATTTTTCATTTTCCAATTTCAACAGGAGCTTGGAAATCAAAATTTTAAAAATTAGTCAAAACATATTTTGATTTATATTAGAGTAATTAAAGATAACATCTCCAAAATTTTCTCATTGGACATACTAGTTATCTTTTATTGTAATCACACTGTAAGATAAATGAAGTCTCTAAAATGACAATGCAGAAAAAAATAAGACCCACCAAATGGTATATTTGTATGTGCAGTAGTTGGCCATCGCAAGAATACCTTTAAGTACTAATAGACCACTTAGTAACTTAGAGAATCTCATCAATACAGGAGGTGGTTGTTTTGAAAGTTGGTAAACCTTGGTGGCACTTGATTCCCATTACATAACTTTCAAAATCCTCTTTTTCTTTCTTTTTCCTCAGTTGTTGTATATAGAAATATCACTAATATAAAGGGATGCAGTCAATAAAATGTTACCCCCACCACTATATATTGCAACAAAATACATAATAATTCAGGAATAGAATCATTATATGTATTTTTAACTTATTCTTCAAGCAGATTTTTATCTGAATATAATAACTATCAGATATTTTGCCATTTTCATGGAATAACATATTTTTTATCTCCTTCTCCCCAGAGTAAGCAGAGAATAGCAGGAGTAGTTATTGAAATGAAGGCAGTGAGATAGCAGTGTGAAAGATAATGCACAACCTGGTTCATCTAAATAGGTTAGGAAATTTCATTTCCACTATATAATAACTCCTAAAGAGGCATCTTTCTATTTCAGATGAAAACTCTCACTATCATAAATCATCAAGCTGCATGCAGATGCAAATAGAGCATTTCTTCAAATTAGGGTTTCAGTTCCTTTCATAAGAAATGGAAGTTTTATGATTTTATTTCCATAGGTCAGCAGAACTTGTCAGACTTAGTTATAATCAGTGTTAACATAGCCACTTCTGTTACGTTCTTCCAAACTATGCAGTTTTACATGAATCAAATAGAGGTTTAACAAACAACTGACAGACACCTATTAGTAACCTGGAAAGAAGCCTAAATAGGAAATTATGCCTAATATACACAGGTGTCTGTATTTTTTTCATTAGAAATCTCAAATTTCTGATCATGTTTTTCTTACCAAGATTTTCCCAAATTGCTCTTCTTCTACTTGGTAATCTCGCAGAATTTACCAACAGTGTTATCATGCAGTGGAATTTTAGGAGCTGGATCTCTTTACAGCTCAAGTAATTACTTAAGAGTTAAGTGGACATTCCAAAGAAGTCAGTGAAGTATAAGACACGAGGTTTCCATGGGAGGGATGTTGCTGCCCCATATGCTGTATAGTTACTAGTGCATTTGAAAATTGTTACGCTATCTCACAAGATTTTACCCATCTTTAAATATCTGCTGGTATGGAATTTGCTATGTTTGTGCTCCTTTCCAAACTTCAGGTTAAATGATATAGAGAGTAGGAAGGGACAAGAAATTCCACATGGCGTATCTTCTGGAGAAAAATTTGTGCTGAATGCTTGAAATGATAATTGGGTAACTAGTGGTAGCCAGAAAATCGCTAACCAGTTCACATTTTTTTACATGTGAATATGGCTAAAATTTAGTGTTTCATCTCCATCAATCCAATCTCAAATTCCATTTTCAATAGCAAGTCTCATGTGTTTCTAAATATCTCTGACACTAATAAATGATATAATAAAAATGACCCGGAATTATTAATTATGATTGCATAATATCATAAAAGAGACTATTCATTGTGGGTTGTCAAGTTATTTTACAATATATATTTTAGATGCTTAGAACATTATATATATATACACACACACACACACACACACGAATCATTATATAGTTGTGTTATATGTATGCATATATAACACACATACATATAACACAACTATATAATGCTTTCCCCATTTAAAGATTCGTGTTAGCAAATAAAAGCAAAATATTTACACTGAGATGGGAAACTATACTGAAACAATTTCAACGAAAGGTGATTAACAGCCATTTACCAATAGCCGTATTAATCCAAAACCCCTACTAACAGCAGTTTTATATTTGTCTCTCTCTGAGTTTCCAGATGCATGTCGGGTGAGAGGAAATTGAGTTTTACTGTGGCAGTTCGTTTTTTTCTCAGGATAATTTTTCAGTAGTCAAAGTATGTATGCTTAGCAAGAAATTCATTTTCCTGTGTGATGGAGGAATGGTGTTTCTTTGGTTCTTTGGTAGTTGGCCATTTGGTCTAAAGCACCAGCTGGCAAACAAGTCAAGATAATTTGTTTCCTTTCTTGGCCTATTGCCTACATGTTGAATGCAAAAGAGATGCTTTTTAAATTTTATTACTAAATAGAGTCTTGGGTCCTAGCCCAGAAATTTATTAATGGTTATTGAGATATCAAATCACAACACAGTGTGGGGTTAGAGTTCCAAAGAACAGGTGTCTATTTTCTCTTTCTTGTGGTGGTGATTGTTGGTATTAAATCCACCTATAGGTTATGTCTTAGATCAGGAAAAAGCAGACTAGAAGGGAAAAATTTTTGTATAATTTTATGATGATACTATACAGATTTGGGCAAAATGTATCAGAATAGAAATTTTTAAATGCCTTATTTTAAGTGTCTTCTAATGCTTCAGAAAATTGTGAGAATGAAGTTAATTTTAGAGACTAGGCTATTGAAATCAACACACTTGCAGTCCTTGAGTTAGAACTTTGTGTGGCTTAAGTTGAAATTATGTGTGGCGGTATTGTAGAGAAGAGCTGCATCCGTCACCATCATCAGATGTTGATCAGGCCACTGTACCCCTCCAAGGTTTGTGCCCTCACTTGTAACCAAGGTATCAGTCATACCAACCTTCCATGGTAAGTGGAAGAGCTTGATGCTCATGCTCACGCACGAGAAGCAATTAGCCTATTTCCTGGCACATGGTATGGGATAGTGCACTTCCAGGCACACAAAGATAATGTCTTTGAAACTTGAAAAAAGCATCTTAACTGACATGCGTCAGGCATTGTGGTAAGCATTTATATATATATATATATATATTCATTTATCTAATCCACACAATCCCGTATATATATATTTAAATCTACAAAATGTTAAATAACATGTCCAAAGTCCTATAGCTATTAGGCAGCATATCTGGGATTCAGATGTTCACTGATTTCCAAACTCTACTCAATCAATGTGTTCTTTGAGCTAATCATTATAAATATCATCTATGGGGACATATGTAAATGTATAAATATGCATCATATATAGAAGAAATATAAAGTATTTGTGAATTGATTTCCATTTATAATTTTCTTATATATATAGAAATATAAATATAGATAGATAAAGATCACATATAAAGGCATAATAGCAACTGCATGTGTATACATATATGTGTGTGTCCATATATATGTAGATTGCTTTATTTTCCCTCGATTGTTTCTATAGCAGAGTTTGTAATTACTCACAATGTTTCCCAGATTCTGGTGCTCACTTTCTTGGAAACCATACTGGAATGTTGGAAAGGTCCCCGGGGTAAGAGTTAGAGGACAGAGGCCTGTTTCAGATTGTAGCTTTTGAAATGAGGGACTGAGATCTAAGGACCATTCAAGGTCTAAGATGGGCTGATCCTTTGAAGGTACTAAAGATTTCCTAGTACTGTGCTGGGAAAGGAAAGGAAACGAGTGTCAACAGACATTTCAAGAAACATTACCATCTGCCATGACTTTTACAACAATTCAAAGAGAACAATAACAACCTCAAAGTTCCTGATCAAAGCCGTGGCTGAATTTATGAATTTGATTTTCATGCAAATTCAGCTCTGAACATGAAGTGAGTCGTGAAATGGAATTTGAAGGGGTCGTGCTCCCATTCATGACTAACTTCAACATCCATCTGCCCAACTCCCTCTCCAGCCCCCCATCCTCGCACAAAAGAGACCATTCAGTCTGATGTTTATCAGATGTTGTAAAATGGAGTTAATCATTTGAGAATAGAAAAATGAAGTTGTTTTTAGACTGGTAATGAAACTCCCGTTCGTTTTAGAGACTTTTTCCCCCCCACTGGGAACATTAAAATATTACAAAATCTTACCTATTAAAAACTGTATGTAAATATATCTTAAGAATATGTGTGAATTCGTGTAAAGAAGTCTATAGAGAGAATCGGTAAAAATTCTGATTTTCTGCAAAAATGATCATAAAAATTTATGAAAAATAATTAAATAGGGGTAAGAGGGAAGCTACATTAATATAGAAATTTAACATCTTTCATTCCAATAAAAAGATGACCAAGCAGAAAACATCTATAGCATATATGGTTGTGATATTATCCATAACTTTAATATATGGAACTTTTAATGATTTAGGAAAACTGAGTTTTCAGGGGGAGTGAATGATTTATAAATTTTAAATGAACCACTTAACCATATTAATAATTTTCACATCATATATCCAAAGGATTAGTCTTCAGCGTTTTCTTCTCGCCTAGGTAAACATAACTTGAAAGAACTTGAAAGAACGTAATTAATGCTATAATTTACATTACTTGTTAAGTTGTTATTTCTGATTTGTATTGTTACCAAGCTCAGGTTCGGCTGCTTAGAAGCCAATACTTGAGAGACATGTGTTGATGGGAAAGGAAAGGGTGCTTTATTCTGGAGGATGGCAACCTGGGGAGAAGGTGGACTCATGTCCAAGAACCAATTCTGAAGATGCTGCTCAACCATGAAAGTGTTTTAAAGGGAGAAAGGGGAAATTAATCACAGTTACCCATTTGGGGAGGGGATCAAAGTCTTCGTTATCTTCCACTGTGTGCAGACTTTCTTCTGATTGGTTAGTGGTGAGGTAACAGAGCGAAGTTCCAGGACTCTTGTGCTCAGCCTGGAGTTACCATCCTCCACCTGGGTGGGGGCCTTAGTTCCTGCAGAAGAGCTCAAAGGTATTGTTATGTATATCCCTTGAGGAGGAACTAGGACCCTGCTTTATTACTGCACTATTGCTTCTTGACTGCTCCCCCTTTGTTTTCTGCATTCCCTCCCTTCTCTGATAAGCAACTGTTAGAATCTGCCCTTTGGAACTCAGGGAAGGTCATGGAGGCTGAATGAAGCCTACAAATGAGAAATGGGAGATACAGAAAGGACTTGTACCTGGGAGGGCCCCAAAGGGTCCTGCTCAGTTTCAATAGTTTACCATATACTTTGTGATGGAGGAGTTTCAAGCGATAGCATTTATTCTGAAAGTTGATTTTGAGTTTACAAACTAAGAAGGTAATACCAATTTATTACTGTGTGTTATTACAAACAGACTATGCCCTATGTACTGGCTTTGACAGTTTTTACTCATGAATGCCTGTTATTATATTTCTCAAAAAATATGTGTACAAGTAACTCCAAAGTTCTAGAACTGAAATCAGTGTTCTAGCTCTCTCTGCTAGACACCTGAGATAAAAATACCAACCCTGAGTATTTGTAAAGTAATCTTACAATTATAAAGGGAGCAGTCATGTTTTAAATATGATTTCTAACCTACGGATTCTTATAGCTCCTCTGTCTTTTTTCCCCCACTCAAAAAATTGTATTTCTATTCCTGTCAACCCAACAATGAGAATAGAACTTGTAATGTTGTATTTCTAGACTTTGTTTATGTTTTTCAATTTCTTTCTTTACCATAGTTGTATTAACATTATTTAATCATAGGCCTGGATGTTTACTTTTCTAACAACAGGATATTATTTATTCAGAACACATATTTTTCGTATTAGCCAAGGCTTTCTGAAATCATTCTAGTGTGTCAGTTGAATGTATAATTAGGCATTTTTCTAAATACACAATAATTACCCAGCAGAAAATTCTGCCATTTCTATTTCTTAGTTTTAACATACCCAGAGTGGTTAGTAATTCAAAAAAATTGATCTATGAAAGACCCAAATGCTCTTCATTTGGTTTTTAAAGTAAGCTTTATATTGGAGCATAATGTTCACAAAGAAAAATGCACAAGTTAGAACTATACAATTCAGTGAATTTTCACAAAAGTGAAGCCATGCAGGTAGCTGCCATAGAACATTACCAGTCTAATTCTTTACAGTGATTACTCATCCACGTGTAACCTCTATTCTGACTTCTACCATTGATCAGCTTTACTTCTTTTATTAACATTAAATGAATGGAATTATAAAGTAAAGGCTCTTTTGTTTTTGGTTTGTTTCACTCAACATGATATTTCTGAGAGGTATTCATGTTGTTACATATAACATGACTTGATTTTCTCTCATTGCTCTGTAGTACTGCATCATATGAGTATACATGAGAGATACAGCCATTCTGTCATTGATGGAATAGGATGTTTATAATGGGGTTTAAGCAGCTGAATGATATACCTGGTTCACATATAAAATTTGGATCTGTGTGATACGTGAGAAAATAGACTGGAATGAAGTACATTATGGCTGGCCAGAACAGTTGAGATGAGGACAACTTGATTGAATGTTGCATTGGGGAGGAATCAGGTGATTGAAAAATACTTTAGATGTCAATTACAAGGTTTTTCTGATTAGTTGGGTGTAGGACTTGAGAGTAAGGGAACTGTGAAGACTGACTATGATTTTTTTCTTTTGTTTTTGAATGACTTTATTGAGGTATGGTTGACATACAACAAGCTGTACATATTTAATGTATACAGCTTAATGAGTTTGGAGATAGTTAAATATTCATGAAACCATCACCACAGTTGCTCCAAAAAAAAGTGCAACTCAAAATCTTTTTTTTTTTTTCCTTAATTTGAACAACTGAGTGGGTGGAAATTCTTTTTATTGAGATGAATGTCAGAAGGTGTGGGTCCTGGGCATGTTATTTCTGAGCTACCTGTGAACTATTCATATCTGATTGTTGAGTAGGCATTTGGCTAAATGAGTATGGAGATCATCAGGGCTGGAAATGGAAATTGGGAACTGTTGATATATGAGTAGTGTTTAAAACAGTGGGAATGGTCATGATCATCTAGGAATGGAATAAAGAGTGGAAAGAGAAGATCTTAGAGTGAGTCTTAAAAGAAAACTCAATATTTAAAAGATCACAAAAAAGGGAAAATTGAAACACAGACAGAAGTATTTCAGTTTTAGGAGAAATGTTGTTGAACCCAAGTTCATGTGCCTGATGCACAATGAGGCCAAACAAACTGAAACTCTGGAGTTTGGAGCAAAGAAAGGTTTATTACAAGGGCCAGACAAGGAGTATGGGAGCTTATACTCAAAAGACCCAAACTCCCCAATGGTTTTTAGGGAAGAGTTTTTAAAGGCAAATTTTGGGGAGAGGGCTTCTGGATGTATACCTTTCTTCTGATTGGTTGGTGGTGAGGTAAATGGGTGCTGTTTCAAGAATCTCAATCATCAGCCTTCTGGTTCCAACCAGTCTGGGGTCCAGTCCTTGTGTTCAGCCTGAAGTTACCATCCTCCATCTGGGTGGGGGCCTTAGTTCCTGTAGAAGAACTCAAAGATATGTATCAGAAAAACTCAGAGATATGTATCAAAGGGATTTATATATATATCCCTTGAGGAGGAACTAGGAGTCTGCTTTATCACTGCACTATTGTTTCCTGATTGCTCTTCCTTTGTTTCTGCATTCCCTCACTTCCCTAATTAGTAACTGTTTGAATCTTCCCTTTGGAACTCAGGGAAGGCCTGCAAACAAGAAACACAGGACACAGAAAGGGTTTTGTATCTGAGAGGGACCTGCAATGTCCTGCTTGGTTTCAATCCCCCCCCCCTTTTCTTTGATACGCCTCAATCTTGAGAGAGAACAGGTGCAGGACAAGAAAGAGAATAAAGTTTTAGATAGCGAGGTTCACCATAAACTCCACAGAGGAACTTGGTTTTAGGGGGACTCGGTTTCAGAAACAATGGTTAAGGTGATAATGTAATAGCCAAGAGAGGAGAAAAGTTGGAGGAGGAGGTTGGGGGTGACTGAATCAAATACTTCTGAGATGTCTCGTAGGATAAGGACTAAAACATGCCCATTGGATTTTGCAAAATGGGTGTCTGAATTTGGCAGCCAGATTGGAGTGGATGTGAACATTGAGAAAATGGAGACCAGTTTGTGTAGATGACTCTTTGAGAAACTATGAATAAAGGGAAGTAGAGGATAGAATGATAACTGGTGGGGTGTGGGCTTAAAAGATTTCTTTTAAAGTTAGAATTAAGTGCATTGGAATGTTGATGGGAATGATTAAGTTGAAAAACAGATACAAGATAGTGAACAGATGAGGGACCCAAAACCCGAGAGAACTCGCTCTTCAACTTTCATCCTCTGAAGGAGCCCCAGAACCAGCTTCCAAGTGGCTCCATAGAGCTATGAGGTTGAACTTTCCCCAAGGCGTGGCTTAAAGTCTCCCAGAGTAACCGCCTCATCACCTACACTCCCTATTATCACCTACACTCCCTATTGTCACCTGAGAGAGCAGTGACACAGAGACTAGTCAACCCACAAGCAGAGCATTGCAATCACAGTGCTAGGAGAGTAATTAATGACCCCTTCCCTCTCGCTTCACATCTTCCCTTACCCCAAGGAGGAGCAAGTGCCCAAAATGTCCCAATCATCCATCACACATCAGGCCAGTGATGAACTCTGTTTCAATACTTATCCTTCAAATCTCGTATGAGAGACAATTTCTTTTAGTAACATTTCTCTGACTGCCTAAACTGGGTTCCTCCTCCAGGCCCTCACAGCATCTTGTGACCTTCAGTGTAGTATATGTTAAGACTGGGTCTTACCTGTATTCTTCTCTGGACTGGAAGAGCTCAGAGACAAAGTACTGTGTCTTGTTCCTCCATGTATCCAGTGTTGATTCAAAAATATTTATTAAGCATATCTTTAAGTTCTTAGGGCACTTTGTAACGGCTAACCCACAGAGGGTTCTACCAGAAAATTTGTTGAATGAATGAATGAATGCATGAATGAGTGAAGTCTAGTAGAAGGAGTAATGTTTGGTGGCAATTACACATCTAGTGTACATTCTTTACCTTGAACTCTGATATTGATGTGCTGTGAAAAATGTTTTATCATATATTTACTTAAAAAAATTATTCCCTTTACAAAACTTTGAGTCTATAATGAGATTTTATGAATATTTAAAACACCGTATTTATTAAATCTTTCAAACACTTAAATGCATTATTTTGTATAAGAAGCTAATTTTCTCTAAGCTCACGTGATATGCCAACATAAACATCATACAAGAATAATTCTAAGAACTTTTAAATTTAATATCCATTTAAAAAGAAAATTCACTGACCAACTTAGGGCTTCCACCAGACATGTACTAGGATGGAGGAACTGTCTTATGACATTAACTAAAGATTCAACTAGAATTGCTAAAGACCATATTTGCTGTTGTATGTATAGAAACCATTCATCGTGGTCATAAAATAATCCAATTAAGCACCTAGAAAGTATATTTTCTATTTTCTGGCATTAGGATATAATGTATGACCAAAAAAAAAAAAATTCCAAAGTAGATGTCTGGAGTCATACATTTACTGTATTATAAATCACACATGCAAATATATTGGAGCTGCACTGTGTTCACCACTATATCTTTTTTCCTTCCTAAGTAGTAAAAATTCCACACAATCCTCCTTCCCCATTGTACAGAAGACAGTCCAAGCAGATGGCAGGGTTGGTTACATTATGAAATGTTTTCCCTGAACTTTACCTCCAGTTGTGTGTGGTTTGAGAACAGAAACCATGTTTAATTCATGTTTTCCACCCAGAATTTAGAATAACATTTGGCCTTTAGGAGAAGCACAATATTTTTTAAAAAATGAATGAATGAATGAATAAAGAAATACAGGAAGCTCTTCCAGCATCAATACATGAGCACTAGTTTGAATGGTAAAGTCATGAGTTAGGGCCCAGAACTGTCACCAAAGCTTTAGTGCCACATGGGCTTTAGGACGTTCAACTGAAAGAGAGTGTATGAAGTTTAAATGTATTTCCCTGCCCAAGGGGACTTCTGGTTTCCAGTTCAGCACGTAAGGAGCTTGGAAGTTGCCACTCCCTCCTAACAGTCAGTGACAAGCTGAGCAGCCTGACAATCAGCAGCTCATCTTGGATCTGTAAGAGAGGGCAGGGCACAGGGCGAACCTCTGCCCCCAAGACTGTAGAGGCCAAGAGGCAAATACAGGGGGTCGCAGTTTCCCAGGGCAGAGACTCAAGAGCAGACACCACCTCGGGAACCAGTGCTAGGGTAGGAAAACCTGACCTGTGATTGAATTGCCAGTGATTCAGTGTGGACAAATCTGAGAGTTGAAAACTCCAGGGGGACCTATTCATGGTGGTGGGGGACCCACAATATTATGAGATTTCCCTCCGGGAACTCGACCAGTTTCCCCTAGTAGACATAGGGGGGAAATACCCCCAGGCTTTTGAGAGGGGAAGAGACAAGGAATCATTTTGAAATCTGCCCAGACACTCCTTTCTTCTTAACAAGGCCTGCCCTCAGGAGAAGTTAGTTAACCAGAGCCTAACCTGCTGGGTATTATCAGAGCCTGACTGACCTCAGAAAGAAATAGCCAACTCTAGCTGCCTTTAGCCTTCCAAGTGGGAGAAGGGAAAAATGCAACCCGAGCCCAGCTGAGTCATCATGTGTCACCCAAGGCGGGGAGAAAAACACAGAGGAACACTTGTGAAGTTCACATCCAGAGGCACAGCTCAAAGACTGCGCCCTGCATCACAGGATTATGGAACACCCCTCTCCCCTCACGCCTCACCACCACATTACTAAAGGCCTATTTCCTGCAGTTCCTTTTACCTGGTGCATCATGTCTGGCTATCAAAAAAAAAAAAAAAAAAATTACAAAGCATACCAGAAGGCCAAAAACACAATTTGAACACATAAAGCAGATATCAGAATCAGGCATGGCAGGGATGCTAGATTATCAGACCAGGAATTTTAAAGAATTCTCGGTGGAAGGAGGGTGAAGAGCTAGTAGATTACTGTGAAAATCAGTGACAGATGGTGTTTGACCAAGAAGGTAGTCATGGAAGTGCTGACAAGTGATTGGAATCTGAACATATTCTGAATGTACAGCTGAGCAGTTCCACTGATGGATTTGTTGTGATTTGTTACAAAACAAACAAAGAGAACTATAGGATAATTACAAGTTTTTGACCAAGCCACAGAAAGAATGGAATTACCATTAACTAAGATGGGAAATACTGCAAGAAACCAGGTTTTGTGTTAAAGCTTGGATAATGGTAAAATGTATACGCTTTATCACTTAGGTAATGATGTAGGTAGTTTAATATGTGGAAGCCATATTCATTTATGAAGTTTTTCAATGTATTACGAAATGTATTAATTAGAAGACTATCTCCACCAATAATATTTGTGTGTGCGTGCCAGTGAAACACGCACGCATGCGCACACACGCATGCAACAAGAAAAAGCAATTCGAATTAGAGAAGTTCTAGTTTGCGCTTCAAATAACAGATGACTACTCCCTTGCTTTGATTTTTGACACACACACCATGGTGCTTGGTATGTCCTGATGTTCAGATTCTTCTAACTTATGACATTAAAGCCCTGAATAAGCAAATGCCAGAAATAAATATTCTGCTTCCTTAACATTTTGCTCTTGGCTTGAGTTCGTTAAAAGAAAACAACAGAGCTGCAAATAGCAGCTGCATTCTGGCTGCTGAGCTATCAACACACCTAACACAGAGGATACCCGGTTTGAGGAGAGGGGGGTTCTTGCTCGGGTGGTTTTGCAGGGAGAGCCCAAAACACCCCCGCCCCCCGGCCCACACCTAAGCTCAGGCCTCCACATCATGGGTCTGGGAGGAAGGGCGTGGCTCTCTGCCTTCCCATACGAGGGCTCACATAATAAAAGCCCAGGTACCTTTGACAGTTTACCCCCAATTTTTCCCTTGCATTAAGAGACAGTAAGGCAAAACCAGTCTCAGATATGGTCACTGGAAACCTCTGGTTCAGTGTATTTTATTCTCCATTGTGCGTCCTCTAATTCCTTTTCTGTCTTTACCAATTACAATTGTTTGTGGTGTTATGGAATCAATAGACTGTGAAATGAGAAGTGGGAATGTTGTCATTCAGTGCCTTGGGTACAAATAATAGATTTTTTTTTTAAATTTTTGTTGGAGTATAGTTGCTTTACAATGTTGTGTCAGTTTCTGCTGTACAGCAAAGTGAATCAGCTATACATATACATATATCCCCTCTTTTTTGGATTTCCTTCCCATTTAGGTCACCGCAGAGCATTGTGTAGAGTTCTCTGTGCTATACAGTAGGTTCTCGTTAGTTATCTATTTTATACATAGTATCAATAGTGCATGTATGTCAGTCCCCATCTCCTGATTCATCCCATCCCCCCTTTCCCTCCTTGGTGTCCATACATTTGTTCTCTACATCTGTGTCTAACGCATATGGTATATGCGTTAATATACGATATTTATTTTTCTCTTTCTGACTTACTTCCCTCTGTATGACAGACTTAAATTATAGTATGAATACTTTATTTAAAGTTGTATGGATAACCTCCAGATTTGAAACAAAACCTCCATAATTGAAACAAAAAATAGTTAAAATCAGCAGGAGTAAGGGCAAGAAATTACAGGTTAGACGAGTTTTGCTTTACAATGTAAGTCCTATTTATTTTTTTTTAGATGCACATGGATTGCTTTAATGGGTATAAGTTTTTAAGTAAATAAAAGGAGACTTTTTAATTTGATAATTTCAATTAAATGAGTACCCCAAGCTATGAATAGCTAGTTGTAGGCATAGCTCTATATAAAACAGGAATATAAAGAGTTACTCTCATAGTGAGAGTCAGCAGACAATTAACAACTGCAAAAAGACCTACCTCGTCCCCTTTAATGGAAATGTCTATATGCAATTATCTACTGCTCCTTGATCCTTCATTCTTAGAGGCTGAACTAAGACTAATAGGTCAATACATGTCTGTAGATTGAAAAAGAAAAAACTGAAAGGCTCTGAAGCTAAGATTCAATCCTCATTAAAGACACATTGAGAGGGCCAATTTAATTTTGGAAAGCACAGGAAATTTTTGTTACATCACAAAGTGTATCTTTATACACTGATGCATTTAAGACCATGCTGTTTGTAATACACTAGCATCTTTTTCACTAAAAATATAAAGTTCAAATTTTTGTGTCAACTCTATTGCCAAACTTACTATCCACTGTGATAGACTGCAGACGTGATCTTTCTGGAAGGATTTATAGGGATAGTTGTCATTTTAAAGTTACCCAGATTCTGAACACCTCTCTCAAATTTGTGGCAGGCCCCCTTGTGTGCGTGAGTCTTGGTGGGGGGGAGGGACCACCCAACATGCAAGAGGTCAAGTTAAGCCTCTTGTGGTGAAGGCCACGGGCATGGATTACTGGGCTGCACCGATGAAATGCTCCCACCTAAGATTTGAGGAAGATAAATAAGTACAGGGACAGTAGAAGCATTGACATCACTAATTATTTATTTAGTGGACGGGGTGTCAGAACACAAAGTGCGGGCTTGATTGTGTTTCCCACTGCCTGTCCCCCTCTCAGTTCCTGCTAGTTTACTGAGCCTTATTCTTCCACCTCCGAGGCATGGTTTGCACATATCCTTCCAATGCAGTCTTTTTCTCCTTAAGTTATTCAGAGTTGATTTCTTTTGTTTGCGACCAAAAAGTTTTATTGATAAAACAACAAAATGACGAGATACTATATAGCACAGTGGACTTCTGCACATGCAAGTTAATGATCAGAAAATGGACCCAACAAATATTAGCTACAGCTTGTGTTTTGCAAGATAAGTAATAGTAGTGTTAGAGCAAAGAGCTAAAAATTATAATTAAAGGGATACACTACTACTTTTTAAAGGAACTAGGAAGCACTTAAAAAGGCTCACCATTCACTCCATAGCCTTGGGCCTGAATAACAGTTTGTGAAGTCCAGAGGAGGTGGATTCCATGTCCATGAGAAATGTAAGAAAGTTGAGAGAAGCACTGTTCACTTCTCCCTTTTCACTACTGAAGTTAGTACTACATAGAGCAGCCCTGAACAATAGAAGTACAATGTGAGCCACATATATAATTTAAAATTTTTGGTAACCACATTTAAACTAAAAAGAAACAGGTGAGATAGATGCATCCAGCTGATTTTAATAATATATAGTCATCCTTGGTATCTGTAGGGTATTTGTCCTAGGACCGCCCCCCCAACCCAATGCCCAAATCCAGGGATGCTCAAATCCCTTACATAAAGTGGCATAGTATAGTCAGCCCTCTGTATCTGCAAGTTCCACATCCACAGATTCAGGGGCCATCTGTATTTTATTTAACCCAAGATATCCACAATGTTACTTCAATATGTAATAAACATGTAAAATTTATTAATGAGATTTTACACTCTTTTAAACTCATTAAGTGTTCAAAATTCAGTGTGTATTTTCCATTTATAGCACATCTTAATTTAGATTAACCACATTTCATACCCTCGGTCGACAAATGCAGAGGCTACCATACTGGATAGCACAAATGGAGCCATGGAAGGAAATAAAGAGACCACTTTCTTTCAGATACTCTCAATTTTCATGCTTTAAGAGACTGATGGTTGGGTTCAGGAGAGAATCACTCAATGGCTTTTCAAGTCTTCTCAAACTACCAGCGCAGAAAAAGTTGTACAGAGCCTATCACTTTAAATGAACACCGGCTATGAGGAATGTGGAGTCACCACTCTGCCAGCATTCTCTCTGCCTAAATTCCATCCGTGGCCTGCAAAAAAGCCCTGTTTTTTAACATTTGCTGGAAATTCTTTTTACTCTCATACAGATCAGTGACTCGTTCATTTCATTTTCTTTGTGTATCATTCAGAGTGGCGGAAAGACGGGGAAGAGTCTGAACAAAAATGTTTGAATAAATTCTTTGGTACAATTTAATCACTCACTATGTGGAAACGGCCAAAGAGACATGTGTGTTCATATCTGCATGCAGTGTCTGTAAATGTATTATCTGCGGCCAAAGTTACAAACAGTGCAAACCATGGGGAGTGGCAAATTCACGACTGGTTAGTCAACTGCCATTGGGTGGCTCTCCAATCTCTTTCTGTTGTGTTGGCCGAAGGTTTTCTGTTAAAATGAGAGCTATGTAGATAACTCTCAGAGCTTTCCATTTACTTGGTAATATATATGTATAAAACACGTGCTTGTTGAATTGTCTGTGGCCGCTGGGAAGCTAACTATTAGTTCAAACTATGCAGTACAGACTCCTACAGAGTACAGACACTATCATTATCTCACTCAATGGTAGATACTACCTGGCTGTGTCTGTGCTCTGCTTCCTCTCACCTCTTCTCCTTCCCATTGGGGCATGTATGTAAGGAGATACAAGTTCACGTATATAAATACCTGAGTATCAGCTGTGTAGACACAGATGCCTTTTGGTTGTTGCAGAAAAAGGTTTAATAATGAATAAATACCAATTTCAGGAAATGCACAAAATGTATGAGATCTAGTTTTTAAAGAAGTACCTTTAATTTTTTAAACTTTTTAATCCTTTAAAATTATTTTGAGCCTTATGAAGTATACTTAATGTACAAAAAATTGCACATATTTAACATATACATTTTGACAAATTTGGGTATGTACATATACTCATTATACCATCACTACAATCAAGGTAGTAAACATAAACATCACTTCCAAAAGATTTTTTGTATTGCTTAGCTTTCGTGTGTGTGTGTGTGTGTGTGTGTGTGTGTGTGTGTGTGTGTGTGTGTGAGGGGGCGTAAGAACACTTAACATGAGATCTAAACTTTTACAAGTATGTTATTTATTGTTTCATGTATTCCTTCAACATATTAACTGCCAAATTTGTTTCAGGCTTGAATCAAGCATGCAGGAAGCTGAGAATAAAATGATAAGACACACACAATCTTACCCTTAGGAAAGCAGAATGTGCTTTATTAGCTAGATGTATAAAATAAGTAAAATCTGGGGCATAATATGAATTATACTGAGGAGTTTAGCCTTTGTTCAAAGGCTTTGGAAAGGATTTAAAGAATCTAGTTGACATAATCACATGTTTATATAGGAGATATTGCACAGGCTACAGGTGAAATGAAGGGAGGAAACAGCAGTGAGGGTGAGGTGGTGGTTGGACCAGAAGGAAATTGATACATTCAAGAGGTGGGAGATATTGGTACCTGAATCAGGACCTGGGACTATGAATGAAAAGAACCAGAAGAGTTTTAGAAATACTGGGGACATGAACTGGCCTGACTTGGGGATTAGATATAGGTAAGATAAGAAGAAAGAGATGAGAACTCTTTACAACAAATTAAATAATGCAGATATTGAAGTTGAATTCAAGGCTGGCTTCCACTTGTCAGCCCGTTTGATGTATGTAGTATTATAATGAGTCAACAGATACCGTGTTCTGGTTTAGCATTTAATGAGGAAATAGGAGATAACACCTAATAGTAGGCAACTTTTCTCAGCCTTCACAGGTAAACGGTTGGCTTTGAAACCTAGTATATTTGTTAGCTATTGCTTAAAACAACATACATTTATTACCTCATGTTTTCTGTGTTATGAGTCCGGAAATGGCTTAGTTGGATCCTCCATTTAAATGCAGTCAATCTGTGAGCCATGGTGTCAGTCTCATCTGAGGCTCAACTGGGGAAGGATCCCATTTCAAGCTCATGTGGTTGTTGGCAGAATTTAGTCCCTTTGCAAGTCATCAAACTAAGGGTTGCAATTTTTGCTGGCTAGTGGACAGAGGCCACCTTCAGGTGCTTGTCACATGGTGTTCCCTATAGGCCAGCTCACAGCATGGCAGCTGGCTTCCTCAAAGGCTGAAAAGGAGGAAATGTCTTCTAGCAAGACAGTTTTTGCAATCTTATGACATATCCTGTCACCTTTGCTGATTCTAAAGTTTAGAAGGAAGTCACAAGTCTGGTCCACATCCAAGGAGAGGAGATGATGTATAAGTACCAGGAGGTGGGGATCATGCTGTCACAGAGAGACGAAGATAATTCCCATTCCTGTGAGATTATGTTTCTCCTACCTACTCTCAAGCATTTAAGAATAGAGTGATACCTAACATGAAACAATGATATTTTATATCTTTCTTGTCTTTACCTGCCTTATATGTTTCTTTTTGATATGTTAAAAGCTTTGTTTGTAAACTTCAACTAAGTAATTATCCAAACCTAGTTGATTCGTAGAAAATACAACAACATTTTCCAAAGCAGTAAAAATTGTGCCCCGGAAGCTCTGGGGATGTCATTGTGAGCAAGGAGAATAGAAGCTTAGGAGAAAAAAAATCTGTCTTGGTGACAGAGTTTCTAGTAATTAAATTCAACTTCTTGAAGCCTCTTTCTATTCTAATATCCCTTGGTATAATCCCTGATGAGTATTCTGTGCATGCAGTAACACAAACAGGCATCAATTTGGAACAATTTGAATACTGACTGGCCAGAAATTTATAGAGGAGATCACAGAGCTGTTCTTACTGTTGGTTGTTCATCTTTTCTACTAAGCCTTATTGAGCAGAATCTGAGGGAAATAAAAACTCCTAATACTTCTGATGCCACAACCACATCAGCAATGAATGTAGATCTATGTTTTGGTTCCACACATGTTTTGTCGTTCATACAAATCATCTCTAACAACAACCATGTCAAAACCCAGTCAGCAGTGGGATGGAACATTTAGTCTTATGGGTGTTTTCCATTCCTCAATCTTTACTGGTCATGTCCTAGCCTATTTAAGACTCAGTTACAACAGATAAGTTTACTTTCATTTTAATTCCAAAGTGTTTGAAATTCAGACTCTAGCACTTTGAATTCTTTTTCTTTCTTTTTATATCACACACACAAAAGAAGTTAAGCACCCACCATGGTGTGGCATCTTGCTAGAATTGAGTATTCCAAGATAAATTAGAATGACTATTGCCACCAAGAGGCATACAATCTGTTTTAAAAAGATAGCCATAAAACATTCATCAAGTGTTATAAGTGCTGTGATACTAATGATAACAAAAATAGTGATGCTAAAACTATTAACAACTAAGTGATAGGCTCTATCCAAGCTTGCTTTTTATATGGACTATCTAATTTTAAATTGATCACAACTCTATAAGGATGAGTCTATCTTATTAGTTTTCTACTGCTGCCATAACAAACTAACACAAAATTTTGCAGCTTAAAACAACACACATTTACTTTATAGTTCTATAGTTCAGGGGTCCAGTGCAGGTTTTACTGGACTGTGTTTCTCTCTGGAAACTCTATGGGAGAATGTTTTTTTTTTTTTTTTTTAATACATTCATACTATTGGCAGAATTCAGTTGTATATGGTTGTGGGACTGAGGTCCCCGTTGCCTTGCTGACTATTGGCTGGGGGTCATTCTCTGTTTTTAGAGGCTGCCACATTCTTTGGCTCATGGCCTCTTCCTCTGTCTTTAAAGCCAGTTAGAGATGGTCAAGTTCTCATCTTGTGTCTCTTTGACACACTCATCTGCCTGTTCTTCTACTTTGAGGAACCCATGTGATTAGATTGGGTTCATTTTAATAATCCAGGATGATCTTCCATCTCAGAGTTCTTAACCTTACTCTCATCTGCCAAGTCCCTTTTGCAAAGTAAGATACCATGTTTATAGGAGATTAGGGTGTTGGAAACTTTGGCACCCACTGTTCTGCCTAACACATCCATCATTATAGCCACTTTAAAGATGAGGAAAGCCATTTCCCAAGCTAGAGAGTAAAAAGGATTTGAACCCTGTCCATGTAATCTTCTCCAAGTCAGTAATTAGAAATCCATACAGAGTAAAGACGGAGAGGTGAGACTCTAATGGGAGAAGATGCTCATATTCATCAAATTTTGGTTATCACCATCTCTTTGCAGTAAATGTCCTAAAAACTAGACTGAAGAATATTTTCAACTAAGGGCACAGATTCATGCATGAGTGTATAAATACTAGTCAAATTTCTTCATTTATGTTTCCAAAAGTCTATCCTCTTGCCCTTGCTATTCTACGTGTGCATGCAATGACCTTCCCATATATTGGGAATATCAGGTTTAAGTATAGTAGAAATTATTTTAGGTAATTTCCACTTACCATTGTCCTGGAACTAACTGGAATCTCCACTGTTTATTTTGTGCTACCTGTTGGCTTGTAGCCATGGCATTGCTACTTTTGCCTGCCCTCACCTTTCTGTTTATACCAGCTGAATTGCATGCTTGTCAAGAATCAGTTATATTCCTTTCAAAACTACTTTTGTCACTTGTAGCTGTTACTCTCTTTACATGTTTTAATGAAATACCAAAAAAAAAGTCTGTTGAAATATAAGTTGAAAGTAGAGAAAGTTAGGGGTTCAATTTGAGCTAAATTAAAGGCTTTAGAAAGACTCAGTAAAGAAGAGTAGCTTTAAAATAGCTGTCAAATTAGGTGTTGATGAGGTAACTGTAAAAGACTGGGAAAATATTTAGACAGATTCTGCCCTCAGAGTGATCCAAAAAATGTTTAATTTCTCACTCAATTTGAAATAACCTCAAACTAAGTTTCTAAAAAGATGCATTATGGGTGTGGATTGTGAGAAAATTACACAGAAGGACGATCACTGGATTATATTCACTCATTTCTCTTTGCAAACATTAGTAATAAATACGTATTTTTTTTTGAGTTTTAAGTTAAAAATATTGAATCAAATCATGGTTTTGATTCACTTTTTAGTTCCCTTTAGTTCCCTTCATTTTTATTAGCATATATAATTCACATTACCATCAAAGTCACCCTTTAAGGTATACAATTCAGTGATTTTAAGCATATTTATAAATCTGTCAACCATCACTACTAATTCTAGAACATCTAGGTGCCATTTTACATTTTACCAGGAGCTTATCAAGATTCTAATATGTCCACATTCTTGCCAACATTTGTTATTTTATGTCATTGTAGTTTTAATTTGACTAGTTTTTCTATTCATTTGGGGATATTGATTTCTTCAACTGTTATTGTTGAAGTACCCCTCTTTTCAAATACGTAAGTTTTTTCTTCACATATATTGGCCTCTATTGTTGTTCCAAAAAAAAGACTTGTTTCCTTATCATCCGCCAAAGATGACCAATTAGTTTTTGTTGTTTTATTTTTGTTTGTTTGATGGTTTGTTGCTGCTGTTACTGTTCTTTGTTTGTTTGTTTGTTTTCTCCAGAACTCTTTTAGGAACAAGAAATGTAAAGTTCACAGTATTAGTCCTGCCTTCAGAATCCTCCCAGTTTACTTTCAGATTAAGTCACATTACCAAGTGATTACATAAAGCACATATTTAAAAATAGTACATTCTCTTTGTATGAAAACCTTGACTCTGCTTTAATCATCTCTAGGATCCAAAAGCACTGAACGATTCCAATAATCAACAGCATTTCTATGTACTGAAAGGAATGGGGTCATAGAACGTAGCATAGAGGGAGAACAGATAGAAAGCAAAAAATCTTATTTATTAATACAAAAGATCCAAATGTTTTGAAGGAGTAGAATGTGGTGCAATGAGAAAGTTTAAAAAAGAACACCTCAGTGAAACAGAATGGTAATTTAAGAAGTAGTTTTTACATTGGGTCTGGAAGATTGAGTAGGAGCCAGCCAACAGAGAGCAGGGAACAAAATTCCAGGCCCGGAAAGCAACACAAATGCAAAGAACTGAGGCATGAAATAACTTGGCACCACTAGGGAAAAGACAGGAAGCTTCACCTCAGAATGCCAATGCACTTGGCCTAGGAAACACCTGGTTCAAATTGAAATGCAATTTACAGAGAATGTTTTCTATGAACAAACATACTATTAACAAGTAAGAGAAAAGAAAAAAATCTACGACATTAACAATTTCTTAATGTACTAAGATTTGGTGAAGCTGTTCCATCTGCTATTAGATTTATAGCAAGTTTCAAAATCTCTAAGCATAAAGATACACTTGTCTTATTATCAGAAAGTCAAAGATTTCCTCAGATTCTCATTCTCAAATATTTCCAATAACTGATAGGTCTGAAGCAGTTTATGCAGTAAAGGTAGGATCTCTTTTCCTCTTGGTGTTGCAGGATGGGGGAGGGAGCTATTTCCTCTATCCAATCCGTTTGATAGAGCATCTACTACCTTTACCATCTGTAGTTTTAAACTAAGTTGATTGACGCATAGTCTACATGAAATGCACTAATTTAAAATATACAGTTAGATGAGTTTTGACAAAGTATACACCCATATAGTCATCATCACAATCAAAATACGGAACATTTCTATCACCTTAGAATGTTTTTTATTGCCACTTAAAAGTCACTCCCTTAACTCCTGGCTGTGGGCAAGCTCTGATCTTCTTGCTGTTACTATAGGTTAGTTTATCTTATTCTACATTTTTATATACATAGAATAATAAAATAGGGACTTCTTTTGTGTGTACCTTCTTTTTTCCAGCATAATGCTTTTGAGATTGACCCATGTTCTTTTATGTATCAGTTGCCCATTCCTTTGTATTGCTGAATAGTATTCTATGCATAGATATACCATAATTTATTTATCTATTTACTAGTTGAAGGACATTTGAAGTGTTTCCAGTTTTGGTCTATTATGAATAAAGCTGCTGAACAATTATGTAGAAGTCTTTGTGTAGACATAAGTTTCATTTTTATTGGGTAAATTCCTAGAAATAAAACCGTTGAGGCACATAGTAAGCATATGTGTAAGGAACTGGCAAGCCAAACCGTTTTCCAAAATAGTTATCCAATTTTGTATCCCCAGAGGAAATATACAAGATTTCCAGTTGCCCCACATGCTTGCAAAAGCTTCCTATTGCCAGCCTTCTAAATTTCAGCTCTCCTAGAGAGTTTTTAGTATATTAATATGCGTTTTCTTGATGACTAATGATATTGATAATTTTTCATGCATTCATTAGCTACTTATGTCTTGTGAATGATTTGTTCATATATTTTGCACATTTTTAAGTTAGCTTGTTTGTCTTGATATTGAGTTGTTAGGGTTATTTATCTGTTCTTGATATGAGTCCAATTATATGATTTTTATTATCTTATAGAAGACAAAATTTTGATGAAATTTAATTTTTAATTTTATGATTCATTTGTTTATTCATGTCTTTCAATATCGTGTCTTAATAATGTGGTTGTTCTATATAAAATTCATTGAGTTCGTGAATGTTATAAAGATATTTTTCTAAAAGTTTCATAATTTCACCTTGTAAGTATTCAACTATATTCATTTTGATTTAATTTTGTGCATATCCAGAAAGGGACAAAGTTCTTTTATTTTTTAATATAGATTATCCAGTTATTCTAACATTGTTTGTTGAAAAGAAAATCTTTCCCCATTGACTGACTTTGGCAACTTTGTGGAAAATCTGTTCTTGTTATACATATGAGTCTACTAGGCACTCTGTTTTCTTCCATTGATCTACTTTTCTATCTTCATACGAATACTACACCATATTAATTAGTCTAGCTTTAGAAGAAATCTTGAAATTAGATAGTATGAGTCCTCTCATTTTGTTCTTATTTTTCAAAAGTGTTTTTTGGCTTTTGAAGTCTTTTGAATATCCATATACATTTTAGAATTAGCTCATCAATTTCTATTAAAAAGCCTGCTGGTTTTTTGTATGGGATTGTACTGAATATAAAGATCAGTTATAGAGAAATCAGTTCTTAACAATACTAAGCGTTCTGATTCATGAGAACATTATATATCTCCATTTATTTTCATCTCCGTTAATTTTTTTATGCTTTGTTCTTTTTCTAGTTTTCAAAGTACATATCTTTTACCAATTTTAAATCCAGTCCTAAGTATTTTGTGGCTTTTAATGCTATAGTAAGGTGTATTATTCTTCTTATTTTAATTTCAAGTTCTTGGTTGTTTTTATAGAGCAACATATATATTTACCTTGCATTCTCTAACATAATCATTGTAAAAAAAAATGCAAAATATAAAAATTGGAAGTCGTCTTTTACATTCTCCCTAATTACACTGGTCAGAGGTAACAAGTAGTATATGTGCCTTAAAATCAGTCACACATCAATTAATAATTTATTTTAGCTCTCCATTATGATTTAGCATTGAAATTATATCCATTTATAACTTTAGCATGTCTTCTCCTCTGATGTTTCTGTCAATTATTCCAAAGTCTTCTGTTTTAATGAGGAAATTAAAGCTATTCTGATTTGCATTCAATTAACTTAACCTAGTTTTCATGATTGGACACCTGTAAAATTTCTTTATTTTTTTCCCTTGTGGCTTGAATGTTTTTCACATCTTGGCGTTTCATCTCCTCATTTTTTTATAACTAGTTTTTGCAAATTTTTCTAATTATCAATCTCAGTGTAAGTGTGTGTATGTGTCCTAATTCAAGAAATATTATTAGTTTGTTCTAACTTTCATTATGTTTATTTTTTACCTGAAGGGCATGCCTATTCTCAGCTGATTACACAGACACAGGCTTGTTTATTGCTGTGGTCAGAGTGTGTTGCCTGTTTTCTTGGCCAGTGCTTACTCTTAATGTGAAATCAAAACTAGTTTCTCTCTAACTGGTTACTAAATAGTTTGAATATCACCCTGGTTGGATTGCTTTCTCCCTCCCCACCCTTCCTTCCTTCCTTCTCTGTTTCAAGAATATTTTCTAGAATGCTGTTGTGGTCTAAACAATTCAAGCTGTGTTCCAATTTTGCTCTTTATAGTAAATATTACATAAAGGTCTAATAATGTTTGCTGGAACTGAGTCCCTTTCTTCCCTTTCTTTTCTTTGCTTTCTGGACCAGAGTTTTCCCTGACTTTTTCCTTTAGATAAAGTCTTGATAGTGGTATGACATTTAAAAATCCCAGCGCTACAAAGTAAGCTTTTACAATTGACATAAAGTCCCATAAATCTTGACCATCTTCATCCTGTCGATATAAATAATCCCATCCAAGTGACGTCCTGTTAGAGCAGCATCAACACAAATCTTGACTGGGTCTATGATGGCCCTGGCTGACACCCCATAAATGTCTCATCTTTGCGGTGTTTTCTCTCAAAATCCTAATTTACCAATTCTTGAGTATATTTAGGAACAAGTAATATATCAATCTCTAATTATAAATAATACATTGCTCTAACATTACATAATAATATCTGCATATGGATCTTACTCTCATATCTGTCTAAAGTTCCTGTAACAACTTGTTAAAATCTTTCTAATATTTTGAGATTCTCTCAAGAGTTGAGACCTCCTTTCAGTGGCTTCTTGGCTTCTGGCCTTTAATTGAGAAGGTGTTGATCTACTCTGATTTTTGAGACAGCCTCCCTTTCTCTGTTGTATTTCCGTTGTGTCCACCTGAATTTTTTTTTTGTTAGAAACTATAGGACATGCTCTACTTTTATTACATATTTTTGTGAGCATACGGACCCAGTTACATCTTTTTTCCCCTTTTCTATCTGTCTATCTTGGTTTTTAAGGTCTAAAGTTTCTCCTGAGTTACATTATTCTTCCTCTAATTTATTCTTTCTTCTTAAAAAAACAATTTTTTGCACTTTATTTATTCTCAAAGTCTGCTTTTCCTATTATGACAGTGAGAGTAAAACCTGTGTTTTTCTAAGCAGACCAGGTCCTTCCCTCCTTGCCTTTCTGAGGAAACCTATCTAGAAATCCTTCAGTTGTTTTTTTTTTTAAAGAAATATCCCTGTTTTAATTTATTTTTATTTTTTCTTCCAGTTTTATTGAGAAGTAATTGATGTACAGCACAGTATTGAATAGAAGTTTGTGCGCAGCACGATGATTTAACTTACATACATCATGAAATAATTGTCACAATAAGTTTAGTGAACATCCACCATCTCAGATAGATACAAAATTAAAGAAATAGAAAAACAATTTTGCTTGTGATAAGAGCTCTTAGAGTTTACTGTCTTAACAACTTCCATATATAACGTACAGCAGTGTTAATTGTGTTTGTCATGTTGTACATTACATGCCTCATACTTATTTATCTTACACCTGGAAGTTTGTGCCTTTCTACTGATTTCATCCAATTCCCCCCCACCTTCAATTGGCTATTGAAATGTGGCTAGACCAAACAAGAGGCATCATAAGTGTAAGATACATATGGGATTTCAAAGATGGCACAAAAAAAGAATGTAAAATACATCATTAATAATTTTATTTTGATTACATGCTAAATAATTATTTTGGTTATATTTGGATAAATATATTATTAAAATAATTAATTTCAACTTTTTAAAAAGCTTCCTCACCTCCCACCTCTGTTAACCACAAATCTGATGTGTTTTTCTATGAGTTTGCTTCTGGACTATAATTGACCTACCATCCTATGTCAGTTCCTGGTCCACAACATAGTGTGTAGACATCCTTTAGTTTTTACAATAATTTCATCAACTTTTTATTCCACATAAGAAAATGTCCTATTATTTTAATAAAAGATCTCATTTATTTGTATTTGTTTAATAAAAAATTGTCCTCCTTTTGTATGGAAAACAGTTTCCTTATGTGGAGAACTAGGTTTCTAAATCCAAGAGGTGTGATCAGAGGTCATGTAGACAATTTTGGGTCATGTCCTAGGAGGTGACTGCAGACAAACCACATGAATTCAAGGCTGGTCTTTGTACAGACCCATGTCGTAGTTCTGTAGATTGTTCAAATACTGCAGAAGATGAACAGATTTCAGGTGGCCTAATAATGCTGTCTTCCAAGACCTACCGCTAGTAATGTCTTGCAGACCTTGCTAAAAAAACATGGTAAAAACAACAAATATCATTTTAACCTTTGTGCAGATACAAAGCTCAGATTGTCATTTGGATCCACCGGAAACATGTCTGTCTTAGTGTGAAGATTTACCGTAACTAACAAAGGACACGAAGCAGATACAATGCATACATAGTCCATGTCACTATCCAGGAGGTCCTGGACCTGACAGATACATCTCTCCAAGTCCCCTCTTCCAAATTAGTAAATATTTTGGTTTTGTAGTGACAAGAGCTGAGCATGTGTAGAACCAGTTATCACAGGGAAGTAGCCAAATCTGGGTGTCTGTCAGTTTACATATTACATCTTGATCTTCCTGTAGCCCTATCCAAGCTACAAGTGTGCCTTCAATTATTCGGCCCAACTGAAGTCCAAAAATTACAGGGTTATTTACGAGAAGCAAACTAGAAGAGTACTGTTGGGAAGAAATACAATGTACACCATATATATAATTTTACATTTTCTGGAGGTACACTAAAAAAAGCTTTTTAAAAAGTTGAAATTAATTATTTTAATAATATATTTATCCAAATACATCCAAAATAATTATTCAGCATGTAATCAAAATAAAATTATTAATGAGGTATTTTACATTCTTTTTTTGTGCCGTCTTTGAAATCCCATATGTAGCTTACACTTATGACGCCTCTTGTTTGGTCTAGCTGCATTTCAGTAGCCAATTGCAGCTACCTTATTGGACTGCCCAGTCTTAGTGACATTTTTCCACTAGCACCATTGTCTCTTAAATAGATCTGATTTCATTGTTATTAACATGTCTCCTGAGTAAGGGCAGATACTCTTTCCCAGAACTGCTGGCAAGTTTGATGTGTGAGTCTAGTAATACAGACCGTCTGTTCTCAGATTTCTTTGCCATGTCCCTAAATTGATTGCCAGCCTTGGCCAGTCTCCTGAAAGAGAGCTCCCTCTAGTGTCCCTACTTGGATTAGCAAATATTTGTCCTCCTAATGGATAACTTCTCAAAATATCATTTCAGCCTCTCCCTTCTTCCACCATATGTAGACCATGTAAGAACTGATTTCCAAACAGCTTCATGACTTTCAGTTTAGGAAACCCAATCAGTAGACATCAGGCATTTTGCATCGCTAGGGGAGAATTTTAGGGTTCAGACAATCTAGCCATCACAGCAGAGAGGTCCTCGAGGGGTTCTACCATTGGCTCCAAATGCAGTGAAAAAATCTGTGCATAAATGAAGTGAACTTCTTTTGAACCCTCAGCTAAAGTGTCCTCAGGAGTATACCATTTCCATTCATCAGTGAGCTTCATGGAGATCCTTCCTCAGTTTGAATGTTTCTCCGACAGCCATCACCCAAGTCATGATGGGCGTTTGTGGTTTCAGGATTGTCTGAAGATTTCATACGGTAGGAGTGATTTCTACCAACACCCAACAACGAGCTGACAATTACGTTTCTAAAGGGCTGTATCGAGCAGCTGCATCAGACCACTTTCAAGTCCAAAATTCCCGCTGTCTCCAGTGAGGGGCTATATTGATTTCTGCCAAAGGCTGTAGTCTGCTTGTGGTCTAGTTGCTGACACTTCTACAATCATTTGTGCTTTGGGGTCATGAGGCTCAAGAGACACTGCCATTGACAGCCCTTTATAAATCTTTTATTTGCTTGTTTCTGTCAGGGCACCTTTCAATCTGATTTCTTTCTGGTGACTTTGTGAATAGGACTAACAATATCCCCAAATGGGAGATGGGATTTTGCCATACATAACTCAGATGGTTTTTCCAGTCTCTGGGCTGTTTAGTGGTGGGGTCAAGATTAGATCATAAATTATTTCTCACCCTCTGAGGACGGCCTCTCACAGGCCTGTTCCCCAAATTTTCAGACTGGGGCAAGTCTTGCATTTTAATGGGGTTTATCTGCCATGTTCTATGGGCAAGTTGGATGATCACAGTCTCTAAATACCCCTGTGCTTTTTCCTCGGAGGAGGCAACAGTGTATCACTGATGTTATCAACTTACCCTTAATGGTTATTAAGACCAAATGAAGCCACCCTAGATTGTGACAGTGAACTGGTGAACTTAAATGTCCTTGTGTAAACAGTTAAAATAGCCCACAGGTAGTTCCACATCAACACAAGCTCTTCCTGACTGGCTTCTGAAATAGGAATAGAAAAGAAAGCATGAGCTAACTCTGCCCTGCTTGCTCACTAGTCTCCTTTGGCCGTTGCCTTTTGGTGCAGTCTTTTGTTTTTGTTTTTGTTTTTGTTTTTTAAACGTATCTACAGCACATCTGAGGCGACTGATGGGTCTACCTAGATAAATTCCCAAGAGTTCACTATCAGTATCTGTAAATCATCTGCTTTGCCTTTTGGCTTGAAAAGGCTGTTAAAAAGAGAATTAATGGAGATCAATATCCCTACTGCAACCGTTGGTCTAACTAAAGCATTAATCTCCTCTTGCACTCCTGGAATTCTATATTGTTTAATATTTTCCACAGCGGGGTGGGGGGGGGGCTTGGGAATTGCAAAGATCCTCATTTAGCATTTCAGCTGAAACCAGGTGGAGGGTGGACATGGAACACATGTAATTGAAGAATGTAGGACCATCATCTTCCATGCACACATGGCGTCCATCCCAATCATGCATTTCAGTAAAGACAGTGCAACCAGAGAGCAGTTTTTCTTGTCATGTTTTCTACATTAGGGATGAACCTTTGTATTGGTGTTACCTGTCAGTATCTTGATAGCCTCTGAGTTTTACCTTGAGGCTCCGTAAGTGCCTCCTCTACCCGCCATGGGAATTATGGTACACTGGGTGCCAAGAGCGATCCTTCCAAGTATTTTCATTATAACCCAGAGGCCATTCCACCCACCCCATTTCCTGGTTCCTAGGATTACTCTCCCGAGGGTTGGGTGAGCAGATCCCAAACGCTTAGTTAATTTATTTTTAAACTGTTATGGTTTTTAATTCAAAAAGTGTCATGTACCACAATGTTCATTGCGGCTCTATTTACAATAAGCAGGGTATGGAAGCAACCTGAGTGTCCATCAACAGATGAATGGATAAAGAAGATGTGGCACATATATGCAATGGAATATTACTCAGCCATAAAAAGAAACAAAATTGAGTTATTTATAGTGAGGTGGATGGACCTAGAGTCTGTCATACAGAGTGAAGTAAGTCAGAAAGAGAAAAACAAATACCGTACGCTAACACATGTATTTGGAATCTAAAAACAAACAAATAAAAGGTTCTGAAGAACCTAGGGGCAGGACAGGAATAAAGATGCAGATGTAGAGAATGGACTTGAGGACATGGGGAGGAGGAAGGGTAAGCTGGGATGAAGTGAGAGAGTGGCATGGACATATATACACTACCAAATGTAAAATAGCTAGCTAGTGGGAAGCAGCCGCATAGCACAGGGAGATCAGCTCGGTGCTTTGTGACCACCTAGAGGGGTGGGATAGGGAGGGGGGGAGGGAGACACAAGAGGGAGGAGATATGGGGATGTATGTATATGTATGGCTGATACACTTTGTTATAAAGCAGAAACTAACACAACATTGTAGAGCAATTATACTCCAATAAAGATGTTAAAAAAAAATGTTATGGTTTTAGCTGAGAGAATGAATTCAGTCCCTCTTTAAGTATTTTCTGTTCCGAATCGTGATCTCCATAATCGGATTATTTGTGCTCATCCATGTTAGGTGATATGCAGTGAAGTTTAAGGGGCTTCTGAAGGTTTGTGGTTGTCATAGCTGGAGATGAAGATGGTTTTTCACCTCTCAAGCCACAAGACTATGACACCAACACCCACTAATGGTCTTGTCTATTTCTTCCTTTCCCATCCTGCTTTTCAACAGCAATGAAACAATCCCAGCCGAATAAGTCCATTAGTACCTCATTCTTTGTCTTTATAATCTTCCCCCTTAGTACCACCTTTCCCTTGGGTAACAAGAACATTTTTGCTACCATTTAACTCCCTGCATAATAATTGAGCTTACTAACTCTTGAGGATTTTCTTGATCCCTAGACAGCAGCATAACATGAGAAGCCCAGATTTGAGGAGCACCCCCAATCATAGCATGTATCACGGTTCGGGTCAGCAGTATCGAATCTGATGTTTCCATAATCTTGATTGTGGGATGGTTTCTGGAGTGCATACATCTGCCAAAACTTTAAACACGTGCAGTTTTTTGCATGCCACTTACATCTCAGTAAAGCTGTTAAGTAGACACATTGCTCCAATGCCTTCACCTTTGTCATCCCCACTGCTTCAGAAAGATGCTACTGACTTACCCAACGCTAGGCTTATGCGTATTTATCAATGGATACGAGACAGAAGCGATAACATACACAACATCTGGGAGGCTCCAAACCTGCAGATACAACTTTCTGAGTGTCCTTTCCCACATCAGGACATATTCTGGAGTTTGTCAAGAACTGACTTCACATGTGGCAGGTTAACCAGGGAAACAGCTGGGTTCCCGACTCTCTCTAGACACACGACCTTGTTCTGGTTCTCTGTATAGCTTCAGCACAGCTTCAGCCCATGATTTGCAGGATAATTTAATATAAACAATCCAGATGGACCAGGTTATAATGCTAAAATCATTTCTCAATCAGTAATCAGTGCATAGCAAACCCTTTCAGGACGCTCATTTATCTTTTAGCTGGTATGTTCGATCAGTCGATATTTGCCAAGAATTCTGGTCAGGGTCAAACTTCTTCAGGGACCCCGGAGGAGGGAAGAATAAATTATAGGCCCACGGTTACCCTTTCACATAGCTAAAAAGCCATTATGTGGAAAGGTTTTCCCTGAAATCTAACTCTTGCCTTAGCCAGGTCAGTTTAGGAAGACTGGACAAACCGATAAAAGATTATCATTTTGAGTAAGGTCCAGACTGTGCTTGCAGCCTCTATAGAAACAGATATTATTCTGTGTGAAAACAGTCACTTGCCCATGGATGAAGCTCCCATAGCTGTTAGTGGGCATGGAAGTCTTTAACACTTTTTTTTCCTGTGCTGATGCTGCAGTAGGTGGCTTCTAAGGTGACCCCCCAGTGATCCCTGCCTTCAGGTACAAGCCTTTGTGTGGTCCCCTCCTTGTGAGTGTGGACTGGCCTAGTAATTTTCTAGTCAATAGAATATGGCAAAGGTGATGGCTTATCACTTCCCAAGTACATTCTGTAATTGATTACATTACACGATAATGTAACCTACATCTTTTTTTAAATTTGAATTAACTTTGTGTTATATATTTATTTATTTGTTTGCTTATTTATTTATTGGCTGCGTTGGGTCTTAGTTGTGGCATGTGAGATCTTTCGTTGCAGTGCGTGAACTTCTCTCTAGTTTTGGCGTGCGGGCTCCAGAGTGCATGGGCTCTGTAGTTGCGGCACTCGGGCTCTCTAGTTGTGGCATGTGGGCTTAGTTGCCCTGCGGCATGTGGGATCCCAGTTCCCCAACCAGAGATCAAACCAGCATCCCCTGCATTGCGAGATGGATTCTTAACCACTGGACCGCCAGGAAAGTCCCTAACCTACATCTTAGTAGCAGATGCTTTCTCTTGCTGGCTTTGATGAAGCAAGTTGCCATGTGGGAGAGGCCCACACAGCACGGGCAACTCCTAGCTAGCAGCCAGCCAGAAACTGAGGCCCTCAACCCAACAGACCAAAGAGAACTGAATCCTGCCGGTAGCCACATAAGTGAGCACAGAAGCCAGTTCTTTCCCAGTCGAGACTTCCGACGAGACCACAACCTTGGCTGACAACTTGATTGCCAGGTTTTTGAGAAACACCAAAGCAGGGGATCCAGTTGAGCTGTGCCTAGATTCCTGACCCACAAAAGCTGGAAGATAGTAAATGGGTGTTTGTTTAGCCATTATATTTGTGGCAAGTTGTTACGCAGCAATGAATAGCTAATACAGACACAGTCTCAAGTAAAGGTATAAGGGCAAAGTATATGCATTCTGACTTTTCCCCTCTGCTCACTTTATGGTTATTTTCTATTCAACTTTGAAGATGAGTTCATTCCCTGAGCAGATCATGACTGGAGGTTAATAGTATGAAAAGTAGGACTTCTTCCTAGGTCAAGAAGGAAGTAGTCAAAACAAGAAGGGAGATCATGTAAGAACACAGAGAGTCGAGATAGTTACTAAAGGTGATCCCAAATGATCAGGCCATTGAATGTGACCTGGGTCTACCCATGAGATTAAACCTTCCAGATCTGTAGTGACCAAAGTATAGCAGGGTCTTCCCAAGGATGGCTTTAGGCTGGAAGTCTATGGAGAGAGGACATACTGGGACAAAAATGGAGAAAGCCATTTCACAATGGTGTAAGGTATGTGGCAAGATTGAGAGGAAGGAGTGGCCTTGAGTATAAGTACAATTTAAGCTTAATCCTAATGGGAATTTACGCTCATTGGACGGATGTGAAGTTTGTAATTAAAAGCTTAGATTCCATAGGTGTGACAACTGTAAAACACCAGACGTGGTACTGTGAGCAGAAGTGAGCAAAGAAACATCCTTAATGAATTAGAAAAATATATATTCAAGAGATAGCTGGGAAAAACAAACCATATTTTGGCATACTGGATACTTCTATATTTTATCTTTTATCAGTTTTATAAGGAATAACACAACGACAGCAGTCCCCCATAAAACAAATCCCTTAAAAACAAAACGTCATTTTTTCAATTTACCATCCTCTTTACTGGGTGTGTGTTTGTGTAGAGAGAGAGAGAGAGAAAGAGAAATAGACTGTTAAATTCACCTCCCAAGACTGGATTATGTCTATATTTGAACTTTCATGAATTTCCCTGAGCTTTTAAATTTTAAAGATTTTAAAATCAGGCATTAACTATAATTCTTAAACCTGAATATTTTGTTTCCATTAACTATATTTTTTTTGTGTGGAATTATTTTGGATAATGTCAAGCCAACGTGAGACTCTAACCTCCCCTCTTGTTTTTAGTACTTCCCATATCCTGATGATATTACCAAAACAGATTCAGAATACGGTAAGAATACAGGTAAACTTACATTAAGGCTAACAGGAAGTAAAATTACATAATCTTGAGGCTTTTCTGCTACATATAATAGAGACAGGATCATTTTGAACTAAGAATGTACGGGTAACCTAGCAACCCTCTCTTTTTCTGATGAAGCCATGTCATGCCATTTCTGCTGGATAGAACTGGAGAGTGTTCTCTAAGACATTTAATGAGAGAGAGAAAAAGAAAGGAGATTCACAGCCTGGAGATTAGGGAAGACTGAGGCAATAATAAATATGCCATTGGCTAATCTGGTTGTTATTGAATATCAAAATCATTTGGAACACCCAGGAAAAGTCCCAAGAACACACTAGGTCCTCAAGAACTATGTTGACTCACTGAATGAAGGTCTGATCCGGATCAAATAACTACGGCAGAAATAGAGCAGAACTTCTCCCTGCTGCTGGGCAGCTCATCTGTATGCTGCAGTAGGGGGCCAAGCAGATGGAGTGTTCCTGTCATGAATTCTCATTACACCTGGAACTTTGTATTCACAGAACTTGATGGAAGTGAAGTTTCAGTATCATTTGTGGGATGATCTGTGTCATGTCTACACCTCTGGATAGAAATCAGGCTTATTTGTCTGTTCTTAGTGTTTTGTGTCTAATGCAGGATCTCTTTCACGGCTAGAGCTTGAAAATGATTCATTGAATCCCATCCAGCCAATTCACTCGTTCACTTACCTAGGACAGACCTTCCTTAATGTTGGCCCAAACACTTGCGTTAGTCTGTGACGAATCATTTAAATTCATCTCAGAAAAATAAGAAAACTTTGCTTTGTGGAATTTTTCTTAAGACTGACATCCTCTGGTACTAAAATAATTTGGCCCTTTGGATTCATGAAGATAACCTTCACATTTTTAAATGGTAGTGGGAGCCAGTGTGAGGTGTGTGTGAGTGTATGTGTGCTGTGCACGTGTGTGTTTGGATGCTTAGTCACCTTCCCTGGCTTTAACTTGCAATGAAAGGTAATAAGAGTATGTGGCTGTCATGTTTATTTGCATGTGAGCATGCATGCACGCTGTATGTGTGTGTGTGTGTGTGTGTGTGTGTGTCCCCCTTTAATGATTTGTGAAATCTAGAAGCCCAAGAGAGCTACAGGCTAGGATATAGTTTCCATACAGTTAATCTTTGTTACATAATAATATTTATTTTGTTTGGGTCTTTATCCAGAGATTCATGGCCTTTGTAATCTGCTCCAAACTTTTCCAAGGCTATGGTTTATAACATCGAGTTCTGAGGTTTCAGTCTTCTAAGGGTGTGTGTGTGTGTGTGTGTGTGTGTTTAGTTTCCAACGCTAGTAGGCTCTGCCTATTAGTCCTCCATGGGCAGGTAGAAGGCTAATTTATACATAGCCTGTGGCTTTGTCAAAGTCTTCTCCTGACAGAGAATGAAATTCTGCTTCTGGTTGGCTGGTCTAATCTACTTGCAAGGAATAAAATAGAACAACTGCACTCCAGTAATTATCAGTGAATATAACTTGGTTCATTGAAATTTACCAAAGAAACTAATTGATTGAAATGGTACACTTAGACCTGAAGTGTTCTAATCTGTCCATCAACCTGGATGCTCAAATTCGATCCTCATATTAATCTGGAGGAGAAATGAACCAGGAACCAGCCTTCTGACATCACCATGGAACACTTTTCCTAAAACTTAATTTTCTATGATTGTCATTTTTGAGATGTTTTGACATATAAGATGAAACCTATGTGATGTAGTATAAAATGTTGTTGAAAAAGTTAAGTGCTTTACACAGGATCTTTGATGCTTCTGGGAAAAGTTTTTCTCAGAGGTGGAGAGAATTGTGTTTCCTCTAAGCATGGACTTTGATAGCATCATTAGGACACTGCCAATCAGGAGGGTGAGAGCGCTGCTCACCACACTGACTGATGGGAAAATGAAGGGAAGTCAACTGCATCTTCTAGCGACTTCATGTGAACCAGATTCCATCACATATTCTGTTTGTTTTATCCTTTCTTGATTTTCCCTGCTTAAGTTCATTATTATTTGTGTGTGTTTTATTTATTTTAAAAAAATTTTTATTTTATATTGGAGTATAGTTGATTAACAATGTTGAGGGGACTTCCCTGGTGGTTCAGTGGTTACGAATCTGCCTGCCAGTGCAGGGGACACGGGTACGATCCCTGGTCTGGGAAGATCCCACATGCCACGGAGCAACAAAAGCCCGTGCACCACAACTACTGAGCCTGTGCTCTAGAGCCCATGAGCCACAACTACTGAGCCCACGTGCCACAACTACTGAAGCCTGTGCGCCTAGAGCCCGTGCTCCGCAACAAGAGAAGCCACCACAATGAGAAGCCTGCACATCGCAAGAAAGAGTAGTCCCCGCTCACTGCAACTAGAGAAAGCCCGCGCACGGCAATGAAGACCCAATGCAGCCATAAATACATACATACATACATACATACATACATACATACATACAAACAACAACCAGCGTTGAGTTAGTTTCAGGTGTATGGCAGAGTGATTCAGTTATACATACACATGTATCTTTTCTTTTTCAAATTCTTTCCCCTTTAGGTTATTACAGAGTATTGAGCGGAGTTTCCTATGCTGTACAGTAGGTCCTTGTTGATTATCTATTTTAAATATAGCAGTGTGTACATGTCAATCCCAAACTCCCAATCTATCCCTCCCCCCCAACCCTTCCCTCCTGGTAACCATTAGTACATTCCCTAAGTCTGTGAGTCTGTTTCTGTTTGGTAAATAAGTTCATTTGTATCATTTTTTTTAAGATCATGCATATAAGCAATATCATATAATATTTGTCTCTCCAACATTTGTTTGTAGACTTTTTGATGATGGCCATTCTGACTGGTGTATCTCATTGTGATATCTCACTGTAGTTCTGATTTGCATTTCTCTAGTAATTAACGATGTTGAGCATCTTTTCATGTATCTCTTGGTTATCTGTATGTCTTCTTTGGAGAAATGTCTATTTAGGTCCTCTGCCCATTTTTTGATTGGGTTGCTTGTTTTTTTTGCATTGTTTGCAAATATTTTCTCCCATTATGTGGGTTGTCTTTTCATTTGGTTTATGGTTTCCTTTGCTGTGCAAAAGATTTTGAGTTTGATTAGGTCCCATTTATTTATTTTTGTTTTTATTTCCATTACTCTAGGAGACAGATTGAAAAAGATATTGCTGCAATTTATGACAAAGAGTGTTCTGCCTATGTCTTCCTCTAACAGTTTTATAGTATCTAGTCTTACATTTAGGTCTTTGATTGATTTTGAGTTGATTTTTGTGAACAATGTTAAAGAATGTTCTAATTTCATTTTTTACATGTAGCTGTCCACTTTTCCCAGCACCATTTATTGAAGAAACTGTCTTTTCTCCATTGTATAGTCTTGCCTCCTTTGTCATAGATTAAACCATAGGTGCATGGGTTTATTTCTGGGCTTACTATACTGTTCCAGTGATCTATATTTCTATTTTTGTGCCAATACCATACTGTTTTGATGACTGTATCTTTGTAGTATAGTTTGAAGTCAAAGAGCCTAATTCCTTCAGCTCCATTCTTCTTTTTCAAGATTGCCTTGGCTTTTGGGGGTCTTTTGTGTCTCCATACAAATTTTAAGATTTTTTTGTTCTATTGATAGCTCTGTGAAAAATGCCATTGGTAATTTGATAGGGGTTGCATTGAATCTGTAGATTGCCTTGAGTAATATAGTTATTTTGACAATATTTATTCTTCCAATCCAAGAATACAGTGTATCTTTCTATCTGTGTCATCTTTGATTTCTTTCATCAGCATCCTACAGTTTTCTGAGTACAGGTCTTTTGCCTCCTTAGGTAGGTTTATTCCTACGTATTTTATTCTTTTTGATATGGTGGTAAATGGGATTGGTTCCTTAATTTCTCTTTCTGATCTTTTGATGTTAGTGTATAGAAATGCAACAGATTTCTGTGTATTTATTTTGTATCCTGCAATTTTACCAAATTCATTGATGAGCTCTAGTATTTTAGGATTTTCTATGTATAGTATCATGTCATCTGCAATCAGTGAGAGTTTTACTTCTTCTTTTCCAATTTGGATTCCCTTTATTCCTTTTTCTTCTCTGATTGCCATGGCTAGGACTTCCAAAACTATGTTGAATGAAAGTGGTGACAGTGCACATCCTTGTCTTCTTCCTATCTTAGAGGAAATGCTTTCAGCTTTTTACCGTTGAGTATGATGTTAGCTGTAGGTTTGTCATATATGGCCTTTATTATGCTAAGGTATGTTCCCTCTATGCCCACTTTCTGGAGCGTTTTTGTCATAAGTGAGTGTTGAATTTTGTCAAAAGCTTTTTCTGCATCTATTGAGATGATCATATGGTTTTTATTCTTCAGTTGTTGATGTGGTGTATCACACTGACTGATTTGTGGATACTGAAAAATCCTTGCATCCGTGGGATAAATCCCACTTGAGCATGGTGTATGACCCTTTTAATGTGTGTTGGATTCAGTTTGCTAGTGTTTTGTTGAGGATTTTTACATCTATGTTCATCAGTGATATTGGCCTGTAATTTTATTTTTTTGTGGTATCTTTGTCTGGTTTTGGTATCAGGGTGAAGGTGGTCTCATAGAATGAGTTTGGGAGTATTCCTTCCTCTGAGATTTTTGGAAGAGTTTCCAAAGGATAGGTGTTAACTCGTCTCTAAATATTTGATAGAATTCGCCTGTCAAGTCATCTGGTCCTGGAATTTTGTTTGTTGGGAGTTTGTTAATCACAGTTTCAATTTCATTACTTGTGATTGGTCTGTTCATATTTTCTATTTCTTCCTGGTTGAGTCTTGGGAGATTTTACCTTTCTAAGAATTGTCCATTTCTTCTAGGTTGTCCATTTGATTGGCATATAGTTGCTTGTAGTAGTCTCTTATGATCCTTTGTATTTCTGTGGTGCCCATTGTAACTTCTCCTTTTTCATTTCTAATTTTATTGATTTGAGCCCTCTCTCTCTTTTTCTTGATGAATCTGGCTAAAGGTTTATCAATTTTGTTTATCTTTTCAAAGAACCAGCTTTTAGTTTCATTGATCTTTTCTATTGTTTTCTTTGTCTCTATTTCATTTATTTCTGCTCTGATTTTTATGATTTCTTTCCTTCTACTTACTTTGGGTTTGTTTGTTCTTCTTTCTCTAGTTGCTTTAGGTGTAAGGTTAGGTTGTTTCTGTGAGATTTTTCTTGTTTCCTGAGATAAGATTGTATTGCTATAGACTTCCCTCTTAGAAATGTTTTTGCTGCATCCCACAGGTTCTGGATCATTGTGCTTTTGTTTTCATTTGTCTCTAGGTATTTTTTTATTTCCTCAGTGATCCATTGGTTGTTTAGTAGTGTATTGTTTAGCCTCCATGTGTTTGTGTTTTTTACAGTTTTTTCTTCTTGTAGTTGATTTCTAATCTCACAGCACTGTGGTCAGAAAAGATGCTTGATATGATTCCAATTTTCTTAAATTTACCGAGGCTTGCTTTGTGGCCTAGCATGTGATCAGTCCTGGAGGATATTCCATGTGCACTTGAGAAGAATGTGTATTCTGCTGCTTTTGGATGGAATGCTCGATAAATATCAATTAAGTCCATCTGATCTAATGTGTCATTTAAGGCTTGTGTTTCCTTAATGATTTTCTGTCTGGATGATCTGTCCATTGATGAAAGTGTGGTGTTAAAGTCCCCCACTATTATTGTGTTACTTTTGATTTCTCCTTTTATGACTGTTAGTATTTGCCTTATATATTGTGGTGCTCCTATGTTGGGTGCATAGATATTTACAGTTGTTATATCTTCTTCTTGGATTGATCCCTTAATCATTATGTAGTGTCCTTCCTTGTCTCCTGTAATAGCCTTTATTTTCAAGTCTATCTTTCCTGATATAAGTATTGCTACTTCAGCTTTCTTTTGATTTCCATTTGCATAGAATACCTTTTCCATCCCCTCACTTTCAGTCTGTTTGTGTCCCGAGATCTGAAGTGGGTTTCTTGTAGACAACATATCTATGGGTGTTGTTTTGTAGCCATTCAGTCAGTCTGTGTCTTTTGGTTGGAGCATTTAATTTGTTTACATTTAAGGTAATTATCAATATGTAAGTTCTTATTGCTATTTTGTTAATTGTTTTGGATTCGTTTTTGTAGGTTTTATTTTTTCCCTTTTTTTCCTCTTCTCATGTGATTTGATAACTATCTTTAGTGTTGTGTTTGGATTCCTTTTTCTTCTTTGTGTGTGTATCTATTGTAGATTTTCAGTTTGCAGTTACTATGAGGTTTTGATATAGCAGTCTATATATAAACAAGATTGTTTAAAGTTGCTGGTCTTTTAACTTCAAATGCATTTCCAATATCCTGCATTTGTGCTCTCCTCTTCTCAAAATTGCTGGTTTTGATATCATATTTGTGTGCTGATGATTTCCTACCTTTTCTGTATGTTTCCTTTACTGGTGAGCTTTTCCATTCGTAAGTTTCTTGTTTCTAGTTGTGACCTTTTCTTTTCCGCCTAGAGAAGTCCCTGTAGCATTTGTTGCAAAGCTGGTCTGGTGGTGCTGAATTCTCTTAGCTTTTGCTTGTCTGTAAAGCTTTTGATTTCCTTGTTGACTATGAATGAGAGCCTTGCTGGGTTGAGTATTCTTGGTTGTAGGTTCTTCCCTTTCATCACTTTAAATATATCATGCCACTCCCTTCTGGCCTGCAGAGTTTCTGCTGAGAAACGAGCTGATAACCTTATGGAAGTTCTCTTGTATGTTATTTGTTGCTTTTAAAATTCTTTCTTTATTTTTTGTCAGTTTGGTTACTACGTGTCCCAGCATGTTGCTCCTTGGGTTTATCCTGCCTGAGACTCTCTGCGTTTCCTGGACTTGGGTGACTGTTTCCTTTCCTATGTTAAGGAAGTTTTCAGCTATTATCTCTTCAAATATTTTCTCAGGTCCTTTCTCTTTCTCTTCTCCTTCTGGGACCCCTATAATGCAAATGTTGGTGCATTTAATGTTGTCCCAGAGGTCTCCTAGACTGTCCTCATTTCTTTACATTCTCTTTTCTTTATTCTGTTTTGTGATTGTGTTTAGTGATTTCCACCATTCTTTCAGCTCAATTATCTATTCGTCTGCTTCAATTATTCTGCTATTGATTCCTTCTAGTGTATTTTTCATTTCAGTTATTGTATTCTTCATCTCTGTTTGTTTGTTCTTTAGTTCTTCTAGGTCTTTGTTAAACATTTTTTGTATCTTCTCAATCTGTACCTCCATGCTTTTTCCAGGATCTTGGCTCATCTTTACAGTAAGTCCTCTACATGAAAACCGTCAAGTTGCGAACTTTCAAATATGCGAATGTGCGTTCGCATGTCCAGTTACATAAGTTAGTTCACGTGTCTGGTGTACATTTTCATGTGCATTCATCCTCTACAAGTGGTTGTGCTTTTGTGTACAGTAGTGTATAAAGTATAGTAGTACAGTATCTTTATTTCAAGCCGAGGATGTCCAGAAGCAAGCGTAAAAGCAGTGGTGATGTAGCTGGTACTACTGTATTTTTCAAGGTACTGTACTATAAGATTAAAAAAATTTTTGGTTTTTTTTTTTGGCTGTGTTGGGTCTTCATTGCTGTGCACGGGCTTTCTCTAGTTGTGGTAAGGAGGGGCTACTCTTCATTGTGGTGCACGGGCTTCTCATTGCGGTGGCTTCTCCTGTTGCAGAGCACGGGCTCTAGATGCGCGGGCTTCAGTAGTTGCAGCACGTGGGCCCTAGAGCGCACCGGCTTCAGTTGTTGTGGTGTGTGGGCTCAGTAGTTGCAGTGCACAGGCTCTAGAGCACGTGGGCTTCAGTAGTTGAGGCGTGCAGGCTCAGTAGTTGTGGCTCGCGGGCTCTAGAGTGCAGGCTCAGTAGTTGTGGTGCACGGGCTTAGTTGCTCCATGGCATGTGGGATCTTCCTGGACCAGGGCTTGAACCCATGTCCCCTGAATTGGCAGGCAGATTCTTAAGCACTGCACCACCAGGGAAGTCCCAAAAATGTTTTATTTTTTGTGTGTGTTTGTTTTTCATGTATTATTTGTGTGAAAATATTATAAACCTATTACAGTACAGTACTACGTAGCTGATTGTGTTAGTTGGCTACCTAGGCTAACTTTGTTGGATTTATGAACAAATTTGACTTATGAACATGCTCTTGGAATGGAACTCGTTTGTATGTAGAGGACTTACTCTACTATTATTACCCTGAATTCCTTTTTCAGGTACATTGCCTATCTCCACTTCACTTAGTTGTTGTCCTGGGGTTTCATTTTGTTCCGTCATCTGGATCATATTCCTCTGCTGTCTCATTTTGTGTAACTCCGTGATTATGGTTTCCATTCTGCAGGCTGTAGGGTTGTAGTTCTTCTTGCTTCTGCTGTCGGCCCCCTGGTGGATGAGGCTAAGAGGCTTGTGCAGGCTTCCTGGTGGGAGGGACTGGTACCTGCCCACTCGTGGGTGGAGCTGGCTCTTGTCCCTCCAGTGGGCAGGGCCATGTCAGGGGTGTGTTTATCAGGGAGTGGTTTGTTCAGAAAGACTTTAAGCAGCCTGTCTGCTCATGGGTGGGGCTATGTTCCTGCCCTGTTGGTTGTTTGGCCTGAGGCGTCCCAGCACTGGAGCCGCCAAGCTGTTGGGTGGGGCCAGGTCTTAGTGAGAAAATGGTGGCCTCCAAGAGGGCTCATGCCAATGAGTACTCACCGGAGCTGCCACTGCCGGTGTCCTTGTCCCCGAAGTGAGTCACAGGTGCCTCCTGCTTCTGCAGGAGACCCTCCAGTACTAGCAGGTAAGTCTGGCCCAGTCTTTTATGAGGTCACCACTTTTTACCCTGGGTCCCAGTGCTCACGAGACCCTGTGTGCACCCTCCAAGAGTGGAGTCTGTTTCCCCCAGTCCTGTGGAATTCCTGAGATCAAACTCCACTGGCCTTCAAACTAGATGTTCTGGGGGTTCCTCCTCCTATTGCCAGACCCCCAGGCTAGGGAGCCTGATGTGGGGCTCAGAACTTTCACTCCTGTGGGAGAACTTCTGTGGTATAATTGTTTTCCAGTTTGTGGGTTGCCCACCTGGCATGTATGGGTTTTGACTTTATTGCACTTGCACCCCTCCTACTGTCTCGCTGTGGCTTATTCTTTGTCTTTGGATGTAGGGTATCTTTTTTTGGTAGGTTCCAGCATTTTTTTATTGGTGGTTGTTCAGCGGTTAGTTGTGATTTTGGTGTTTCCATAAGAAGGGGTGAGCTCACATCCTTCTACTCTGCTGTCTTGTCTCTAAAATTCTATTATTATTTTAATTTCATTATACTCTCTCTGTTTTGAAAGTTGCCATACATCTATTTGGGGATGAAACTCAAAGAAAGTCTCCATTTTTTAAATATCAGGAAAGAAATATACGTATATATAAATTGAATCCAATGCTTAAAAAATGTACATTTACAATATGAATAAATGCAGATTTAGTTTTCTAAATTATTATATAAAGATATATATTACATATAAATATATTTAAAATAAAATATATACATATATTTAAGATATGTATTTTTTAAGCACTGGACACAACAGTTAAGATATTTAGGAAGTGGTCATGGAGACAAAGTTATAAAGGGTTATAAATTAGGTATTTACCTATGTCTTTCTGCTTCTACTCCAGTGCTTTCCTGTTAACTCTGAATACACCAAGGATACATATTATTGAAGATAATTATTTGCTTTGGGAAATATCATGGGTGTTTTTTCCCCCTCTAATGCAAACAATACCCTGTTCTGTTCATCACGTGATTCCTTTAATCAGTCTTGTGAGGAGACATCATGTCTTCAGCAGCAAGTTTAGGATGCAGAACACTGACTTTAAATTGAGCCTCAAGATACCTGAAAGAAAGGACTCTGGGGAGTGGAAACCTAGAAGGTCAATAATCCTCTGCATACTCGTGAAATATAAACCTTGCTCCTCAAACAAACAAACAAATGACTCATTTCCTCAACAACAAAGAAAAAGTAGATCGGATTTTAAGATAAGTCTTTTCCTCCCTGATAAATGTCTCTCTTGTAATTATGGTTGTTTCTATGACAACTTCCATTGCCCTTCAGAACAAGATACTCCCGAAATGCGAATTTTTAAAAGTGAAGCTGCTGCACGTTTTTATGGAAGAGAAAAACCAAATGCTTGTAAATATTGTAATGCAAAGGTAAATTATTTTTTCACCATGATGTTGCGGAATTATCTTTGTGCTTTTCAAGATAGTTCATGTATAAATTGATTGACCTGTGGTTTGCCTTTTCTGAAAAGGAGGACATGGGGAATCAAGTAATACAGTTGTAACATGTAATATATATATATATATATATATATATGCATTTTAAAAAGTGGTATGAAATTTTAAAGACACCTGTAAAATCAACAGCACAAAATTCTTGATACTTTAGATATTTACTTTATTATTATTTTTTACTTCATTAGTCTATTTTGTAAAATATCTCTGATGATACAGACACATGAAGACATGAAGATATTCTTGTGATCATTGGGATTGTCCTACATGCCAGGATTACAGCAAAGTGTCCCATGGCATTTACATAGTTTGGATATTATTTTCGTCTTTGAGATACAAAGGTCAGATAAAAGAGGGAAGGATTAGAGGATAGATCTAGGTATCAGCTATTCTCAATAAGAATCACAACCTAAGAGAATGTGGAGAAAGGGAACCCTCTTGCACTGTTAGTGGGAATGTAAATTGATACAGCCAATGTGGAGAACAGTATGGAGGTTCCTTAAAAAACTAAATATGGAACTACCATATGACCCAGCAATCCCACTACCGGGCATACACCCAGAGAAAAACATAATTCAAAAGACACATGCACCCCAATGTTCATTGTATCACTATTTACAGTAGCCAGGACATGGAAACAACCTACCTGTCCATCGACAGATGAATGGATAAAGAAGATGTGGTACATATATACAATAAAATATTACTCAGCCATAAAAAGGAATGAAATTGGGTCATTTGTAGAGATGTGGATGGACCTAGAGTCTGTCATACAGAGTGAAGTAAGTCAGAAAGAGGAAAACAAATATCATATATTAACACATATATGTGGAATTTAGAAAAATGGTACAGATGAACCTATTTGCAGGGCAGGAATAGAGACGCAGATGTAGAGAACGGGCGTGCGGCTACAGGGAGGGAAGGGGAGGGTGGGATGAATTGGGAGATTAGGATGAAATTTCTTCAGACATGTATATCCTATTTTCAGAAGATCATTTAATCAATTTCATTTCACAAAATTGATTTGATTGCTTAGACTTGACTCGATTGACATTCAGTGATTCAAACAATACCTTGAAAAAAAGCCAGGTGACTTGATCTGCCATAGGAGTTATTTTCAGGGTACCCCATTCTCATGGTGGTACTCATGACTTCTGTTGGTGCTGGCCTGTGCCCAGGCATGGCTTGGGATAAAAGCTTGAAGAGCTATTCCATTCACATACAGTGCTAACACGTAAAGAGACTCACTCTTCAGAATCATTTTATTAATATACTCTAGGGTGTGAAGGAATGTTGAAGTTATCTTTGGTAGTGCATAGTCTCCAAAGATTTCTGCCATTTCTTCCCTCCCTTTGCCCACATGCTGCTTCTTATGTCAAGAGATGGGGTCCAAGTCCACCCCTATCCCCAGCCCTCTTGAGTTTGTGCTGTCCTTAGTGACTTGATTGACAAATAGAATGCAGTGGAATGGATGTTCTGGGATTTTGGAGGCTAGTTACAAGATTCTGGCAGATTCCATCTTAGTCTTGTTCTGGGAAAAACCAGGCCATGTAAGGATTCCCTGCCATTCCTCAGATGTTCCCACATCCTTACTGAGACACTTGACATGTGAATCTCCAGTTCCAGCCACCATCTGATGGCTGGTTTGTATGAGACCCCAAGTGTGAATTGGCTAGCTGAGCCCTGTCAACCCACATAACTATAACAAACAGTAATAATTTATTGTGTTAAGCCCCTGTGTTTGGAGGTGGTAGGTTATGCAGCTGTATGTAACCAAACATCTTGACTTCAAATGAGAATTTTTAGTGTTTTATTCTATCCATTCAGCATTTAAAAAATTCTCCAAAAGTATCTTCTTGGCATGTTTCTTGTTGTTGTTCATCTAATTAGCACCCTGTTAAACTAAATGCCAAGAGTGTCTTGTCTTCAGGCTACATTTCTTGTGTAGGTGTGTGTTTTCTGCAGGGCTGTCAGCTCTACGATGCTACAAGCTTCTCAATTCTTTTAAGACTGCTGCACACATTATTTTCTGGCATGCTTTCTTTATATCCTCTTTGCTGTCTGTCCCTGAACTATTTATAGGAAAAATTGATGTAGGGGAGGAAGCCAAAAAGAGAGCCTACAAGTAATATCAAAGTAGAATATGTATTTATTGCTCTCCATGTCATATTAGCTGTTAATAACACAATCTGGTGATTCTCTCCTAAGATCAATTTCCTCAAAATGTACTATAGTTTCTCCTGTGTAAGACTGAAATATTGGCTTCAATTTGCATTTTTCCTGATTACCAGTGAGGTAGAACATTTTCTTTCATTGTGTTTACTGCTTTTCAGGTGAATTGCACATACATATTTTGTACATTACTGATTTTTAGGATTTCTTTATACAGGCTGCTTGAATAAGCTCCTTGTCTATGTCTTGTGTTTTGAATCTGTTTGTAATTTATTTTATGGCACAGATGTAGCAGGATTTCCTTTATGATTATGCTGTTTTAAGAAAATCTTCCTTACCCATATATCCTAAGGATAATTACCTATGTATTTTCTAGACATTTTAGATTAGCTTTACTCATTGAGTGTTTAGAATATTTGGGCTTAACTTTAGTATGTGATATGAACAAGGATATATATTTTTTCCTATGGATGTTCAATTTTCCCATTAGTATTTAATAAAAAGCCATCATTTCCCAGTGGTTTGTAAAATCACCTCTTTCATAAACCAAGTCTCCACCCATGCACCTGAGTATGTGCCTGAGCTCAGCTTTCTCTTATTCTGTCTCTGACTATCTATGAATACCATGCTCCTTAAAAAGACAATATTTTAAAATTGTGTTTCTAGATACCTCACAGCATGTTTTCTTTGCTGTTGTGAATGTAAATGTTTTATTACATTTTGATTAGTGAGTAATTAATCATTGCTCTTGACTTCAGTGTATCAAAGGGAACTGCATTTATAACCAAAAGCAGTGATGCTGTTGCTGGCTGGTCTGGTTTTTAACCCCAGCACTACCACCTGCTATTGAGTGACTTAGAATTCTGCCCATTTTCTGCCTTAAGCAGTCTGAGGCTAAGTTAAGAAAAGCAATCACGTTTAGGGTTATACTGCTAAATCACTTTAAAGTCCCTTTGAACTGTATCATTTGCTAATTCTCTGTGGAGCAGACATTGCCAATTTGAGATAGCAAGTAGTTCAGTTAAATGAAAGGAAAATGTTATGATTAATCTTGATAGTTGCCAGGAGTTTTGCTAAATGACATAAGCTATTATTATATTGTGATTGGTCCAGCCGACGGACTAGGAAAAATAGTATATTTAAATTGAAAGTGAAGTATGCTTTCCACCGTATTGTGTCACTTGAGTTTCACTTCAGTTCTAGCACATTTAATATAACATTTTTCTCATTCTGTGTACATCTGCACACACTTTTACCTGATACTCTGCTTTTATATCAAAAAAAGGTTTTCCAATTTAACCATGATTTCTGAAATCCTTTTGGCTTTTTATGTGGATAAATACTACACCCCCACCGTAAGTTAATAAATCTCCCTTTAATACTGGGTCTTTGTCTTCAGAGCACATGTAAGGATTACATTTCTGAAAACCCTTGTGGTTGACTGAAGTCATGTGACTTGGGATGAGTTACTAGCAGTAGTTAATGTATGTCTTTGAGTCAGAGAATTTAATTGTTGGTTTGATACCCTCCAGCAATTATTCCCCCCTTTGGTAATATTTGAAAGGATTGCTGCCCCACTGGCTTGTATCTCTGAGTGAATAAGATGTTCAGAGTCGCCTGCTGCCTGTGATGGCAGAAAATATAACTAAGGCACTGAGATGTGGGGTTATTGCCAAACCTGGCCCATTCTAACTATTATAAATAACAGTATCTAGAAGAGAAGTCTGACTTAATGAAAACTAATATATGTGGCATTAGCATAATAGTTATTAGGCAGACTGGAAGTAAACTGATATTGAAGGCTGTAATAATGGCTATTCTTCTTATTCTATGATGAAAATTTTGGTAAATCTGTAGTTTAAATAATTTGTGAGACAGAGACTTCCCTGGTGGTGCAGTGGTGAAGAATCCACCTGCCAATGCAGGGGACACGGGTTTGAGCCCTGGTCCGGGAAGACCCCACATGCCGCAGAGCAACTAAGCCCGTGAGCCACAACTACTGAGCCTGCGCTCTAAAGCCCATGAGCCACAGTTACTGAGCCCACGTGCCACAACTACTGAAGTCCTCATGCCTAAAGCTCATGCTCCACAACAGGAGAAGCCACCGCAATGAGAAGCCCACGCACCGCAACAAAGGGTAGCCCCTGCTCGCCGCAACTAGAGAAAGCCCGCGCTCAGCAATGAAGACCCAGCGCAGCCAAAAATAAATAAATAAATACATAGATAGATAAATAAATAAAAAATTTGTGAGACAAAAGACCATAGAGACTATGTAGACTTGGAAGAGGTAACTGCTTTTTATCATCAAGTGGTGAAAGATAAATTTCAGAAGGTCTTTGTTCAATAAAGGATGATTGAGCTTAGGCAGCAAGGATCAAATCAAAGGCACGATTCTTACCCATTGTTAAAACTTCTAAGTGGATTAAAAAGACACCTTGTGAATTTTTTAGGCCGAGCGAGTGTGTGTGTGTGTGTGTGTTTAGGACAATCAAATATATCTTTTGACAAGTTCTTTTGATTTTGAAAAGGTCGTGCTTTCTAGATGAGTTATTTCTAGTAGATCCCAAACTGATTTGGCCATATCAACAGCATATTCCTTTAACAAAATTTCTCTGATTAAATGGATTCAAAAGAAACCTCAATTTCTCATATGGTTAATTTATTGGGTTTTCTTATTCCTAAATAAGGATTTTTTTCTCTGTTGTAAATATTTCTGTTAATTTTCCTTCCAAACTTGTGTGATCCCTTCTGGCAACAAATTGATTTCATTCAGTAGTTACCCAGAATTTCTCACATGGGAGACAGTGATTTTCAGAGACGTTCGCATCATCTTAATAACAAAAATCCATACTGAAACAAATATTTTTGTACATCCTAAGCCAAGGGGCTACTCAAATTGGCTATTGAAATTTCCTATAGTACCTGGGTGAATGTATTTTTCTTTTGAATAATTTCATTTTGGGATTGTTAATAGCTAGTTTAGAGAAATACATTTGATTTTTAAAATATTATTCTAGTATCCTGCTGTCTTGTTGAACTAGTTTAATAGAGTTTTTAGTCCTTACAATTTTATGTATAAAAGATCATGCCATCTTTGAATAGAGGTGTCTTCTTACTTTCAGTCTGTATGAATTTTCTTTCTTTTCCTTGCCTAATTGCCCTGACTAGATTCTCTAGTGAAACATTAAATAAAAGTTTTTTTTTTTTCTGGAGCAGTTTGAGGTTCACATCAAAATGAGAGGAAGGTACAGAGATGTCCCATATACCCCATACCTATACTTGCATAGCCTCCTGCGTTATCAGCAGCTCCCACCACAGTGGTAGATTGCTTACAACTGATGAACCTATGATGACACATCATTATCACCCAAAGTCCATGGTTTTCATTAAGGTTCACTCTTGGTGTTCATTCTATGGATTTGGACAAATGTATAATGACATATATCCATCATTATAATATCATATGGAGTATTTTCACTGGCCTAAAAATCCTCTGTGTTCTGCCTATTCATCCCTCCCTCCCCAAATCCCTGGCAACCAGTGATCTTTTTACTGTTTCCAAAATGTCATATAGTTAGTATCATACAATATGTAACTTTTTTCAGATTGGCTTCTTTCACTTAGTAATAGGCATTTAAATTTCCTCTATGTCTTTTCATGGCTTAATGGCTCATTTGTTTTTAGTATTGAATATTATTCCATTGTCTAGATGTACCAGTTTATTTATCCATTACCTACTGAAGAGCATCTTGGTTGCTTCCAAGTTTTGGCAATTATGGATGAAGCTGCTAAAACATCCACATACTGGTTTTTGTGTGGACATAAGTTTTCAACTCCTTTGGGTAACTACCAAGGAGTGCAATTGCTAGATCATATTGTTAGAGGATGCTTTTTAAAAATTTTATTGGAGTATAGTTGACTTAAAATGTTGTGTTAGTTTCAGGTGTACAGCAAACTGAATCAGTTATACATATGCATTTATCTATTCTTTTTCAGATTCTTCCCCATATAGGTCATTACAGAATATTGAGTAGAGTTCCCTGTGCTGTACAGTAGGTCCTTGTTGATTATCTGTTTTATATACAGTAGTGTGTATATGTTAATCCCAATCTCCTAATTTATCACTTCCCCTCATGCTTCCCCTTTGGTAACCATAAGTTTGATTTCGAGATCTGTGAGTCTGTTTTTGTTTTGTAAATAAGTTCATTTGTATCATTTTTTATTAGATTCCACATATAAGAGATACCATGTTATTTGTCTTTCTCTGTCTGACTTCACTTAGTATGATAATCTCTAGGTACATCTGTGTTGCTGCAAATGACATTATTTCGTTCCTTTTTATGGCTGAGTAATATTCCATTATATATATGTGTGTGTGTGTGTGTGTGTCTGTGTATACACACACACACACCGCATCTTCTTTATCCATTCATCTGTCAGTGGACATTTGGGTTGCTTTCATGTCTTGGCTATTTTAAGTAGTGCTGCAGTGAACATTGGGGTGCATGTATCTTTTTGAATTATGGTTTTCTCTGGATATATGTCCAGGGGTGGGATTGCTGGGTCATATGGTAGTTCTGTTGTTAGTTTTTTAAGGAACCTCCATACTGTTTTCCATAGTGGTTTTACCAATTTACATTCCCACCAACAGTGCAAGAGGGTTCCCTTTTCTCCACACCCTCTCCAGCATTTACTGTTTGTAGATTTTTTGATGATGGCCATTCTGACGAGTGTAACATGATACCTTTTGATTTGCATTTCTCTGATAAATAGTGATGTTGAGCATCTTTTCATGTACTTTTTGGTCATCTGTATGTCTTCTTTGGAGAAATGTCTATTTAGATCTTCTGCCCATTTTTTGATTGGGTTGTTTATTTTTGATATTGAGGTGCATGAGCTGTTTGTATATTTTGGAGATTAATCCCTTGTCGGTCGCATCATTCGTAAATATTTTCTCCCAATCTGTGGGTTGTCTTTTAGTTTTGTTTATAGTTTCCTTTACTGTGCAAAAGCTTTTAAGTTTAATTAGGTCCCATTTATTTATTTTTGTTTTTATTTTCATTAGTCTAGGAGGTGGATCCAAAAAAGATCTTGCTGTGATTTATGTCATAGAGTGTTCTGCCTATGTTTTCCTCTAAGAGTTTTATAGTGTCTGGTCTTACATTTAGATCTTTAGTCCATTTTGAGTTTATTTTTGTGTATGGTGTTAGGGAGTGTTCTAATTTCATTCTTTTACATGTAGCTGTCCAGTTTTCCCAGCACTGATTATTGAAGAGACTGTCTTTTGTCCATTGTATATTCTTGCCTCCTTTGTTATAGATTAGTTGACCATAGGTGCCTGGGTTTATCTCTGGACTTTGTATCCTGTTCCATTGATCTATATTTTTGTTTTTGTGCCAGTACCATACTGTTTTGATGACTGTAGTTTTGTAGCATAGGCGGAAATCAGGGAGCCTGATTCCTCCAGCTCCGTTTTTCTCTCTCAAGATTGCTTTTGCTATTCAGGGTCTTTTGTGTTTCCATACAAATTATAAATTTTTTTGTTCTAGTTCTGTGAAAAATGCCATTGATAATTTGATAGGGATTGCATTGAATCTGTAGATTGCTTTAGGTAGTATAGTCACTTCGACAATATTCATTCTTCCAATCCAAGAACATGGTATATTTCTCCAATTGTGTCATGTTTGATTTCTTTCATTAGCATCTTATAGTTTTCTGAGTACAGGTCTTTTGCCTCCTTAGGTAGGTTAATTCCTAGGTATTGTATTCTTTTTGATGTGATGGTTAATGGGATTGTTTCCTTAATTTCTCTTTCTGATCTTTCATTGTTAGTATGTAGAAATGCAACAGATTTTTGTGTATTCATTTTGTATCCTGCAACTTTACCAAATTCATTGATGAGCTCTAGTAGTTTTCTGGTAGCATCTTTAGGATTTTCTATGTATAGTATCATGCCATCTGCAAACAGTGACAGTTTTACTTCTTCTTTTCCAGTTTGGATTCCTTTTATTCCTTTTTCTTCTTTTTTCTTCTCCGAATGCTGTGGCTAGGACTTCCAAAACTATGTTGAATAAAAGTGGTGAGAGTGGGCATCCTTGTCTTGTTCCTGATCTTAGAGGAAATGCTTTCAGCTTTTCACCATTGAGAATGATGTTAGCTGTGGGTCTGTCATATATGGCCTTTATTATGTTGAGGTAGGTTCCCTCTATGCCCACTTTCTGGAGAGTTTTTATCATAAATCAGTGTTGGATTTTGTCAAAAGCTCTTTCTGCATCTATTGAGATGATCATATTGTTTTTATTCTTCAGTTTGCTAATGTGTTGTATCACATTGATTGATTTGTATATGTTGAAGAATCCTTCTCTCCCTGGAATAAATCTCACTTGATCATGGTGTATGATCCTTTTAATACATTGTTGGATTCAGTTCAGGGTTTTTGCATCTATGTTCATCAGTGATATTGGCCTGTAATTTTCTTTTTTGTGTGATATCTTTGTTTGGTTTTGGTATCAAGGCGATGGTGGCCTCATAGAATGAGCTTGGGAGTGTTCCTTCCTCTGCAGTTTTTTGGAAAAGTTTCAGAAGGATACGTGTTAACTCTTCTCTAAATGTTTGATAGAATTTGCCTGTGAAGCCATCTGGTCTGGGTCTTTTGTTTGTTGGAAGTTTTTTAATAACAGTTTCAATTTCAGTACTTGTGTTTGCTCTGTTCATTTTTTCTATTTCTTCCTGATTCATTCTTAGGAGATTGTACTTTTCTAAGAATTTGCCCATTTCTTCTAGGTTGTCCATTTTATTGGCATATAGTTGCTTGTAGTAGAGGATGTTTAGTTTTGTAAGAAGCCGCCAAACTGTCCTCCAAAGTGGCTGTTCCATTTTGCATTCCTATCAGCAGTGAATGGAAGACATTATAGCTCCACATCCTCACCAGGATTTGGTGTTGTCAGTGTTCTGAATTTGGGATATTCTAGTAGGTTTGTTTGCATTTCCCTGATGATATATGATGTGGAATATCTTTTGATATGCTTATTTGCCATCTGTATATCTTCTTTGGTGAGATGTCTGTTAATGACTGGCCTATTTTTTAATCAGGATTTTTAATTTACTCTTGAGTTTTACAAGTTCTGTGTATATTGGGGTAACAGTCCTTTATCAGATGTGTCTTTTGCAAATATTTTCTCCCAGTATGGGGCTTTTCTCTTATTCTCTTGACATTGTCTTTTCTCTAGTGAGTTTTTAACTTCAGTTGTTATACTTTTCAACTCCAGAGTTTGCATTTCTTTTTTAAAAAATAAGTTCTATCTTCTTATTGTTATTTTCTATTTGATGAGACACTGTTATCATATCTTAACTTTTTTTTTAACATTTATTGGAGTATAATTGCTTTACAGTGGTGTGTTAGATTCTGCTTTATAAGAAAGTGCATCAGCTATACATACACATATATCCCCATATCTCCTCCCTCTTGCGTCTCCCTTCCACCCTCCCTATCCCACCCCTCTAGGTGGTCACAAAGCACCGAGCCAATCTCCCTATGCTATGCGGCTGCTTCCCACTAGCTATCTATTTTACATTTGGTAGTGTATACAAGTCCACGCCACTCTCTCACTTCGTCCCAGCTTACCCTTCCCCCACCCCGTGTCCTTAAGTCCATTCTCTGTGTCTGCATCTTTATTGCTGTCCTGGCCCTAGGTTCTTCAGAACCATTTTTTTAGATTCCATATACATGTGTTAGCATACAGTATTTCTTTTTCTCTTTCTGACTTATTTTACTCTGTATGAAAGACTCTAGGTCCATCCACCTCACTACAAATAACTCAATTTTGTTTCTTTTTATGGCTGAGTAATATTCCATTGTATATATGTGCCACATCTTCTTTATCCATTCATCTGTCGATGGACACTTAGGTTGCTTCCATGTCCTGGCTATTGTAAATAGAGCTGCAATGAACATTTTGGTACATGACTCTTTTTGAATTATGGTTTTCTCCAGGTATATGCCCAGTAGTGGGATTGCTGGGTCATATGGTAGTTCTATTTTAGTATTTTAAGGAACCTTCATACTGTTCTCCATAGTGGCTGTATCAATTTACATTCCCACCAACAGTGCAAGAGGGTTCCCTTTTCTCCACACCCTCTCCAGCATTTATTGTTTGTAGATATTTTGATGATGGCCATTCTGACGGGTGTGAGGTGATACCTCATTGTAGTTTGATGTGCATTTCTCTAATTAGTGATGTTGAGCATTCTTTCATGTGTTTGTTGGCGATCAGTATATCTTCTTTGGAGAAATGTCTATTTAGGTCTTCTGCCCATTTTTGGATTGGGTTGTTTGTTTTTTTGATATTGAGCTTCATGAGCAGCTTGTAAATTTTGGAGATTAATCCTTTGTCAGTTGTTTCATTTGCAAATATTTTCTCCCATTCTGCGGGTTCTCTTTTCGTCTTGTTTATGGTTTCCTTTGCTGGGCAAAAGCTTTTAAGTTTCATTAGGTTCCATTTGTTTATTTTTGTTTTTATTTCCATTTCTCTAGGAGGTGGGCCAAAAAGGATCTTGCTGTGATTTATGTCATAGAGTGTTCTGCCTATGTTTTCCTCTAAGAGTTTTATAGTGTCTGGACTTACATTTAGGTCTTTAATCCATTTTGAGTTTATTTTTGTGTATGGTGTTAGGGAGTGTTCTAATTTCATTCTTTTACATGTAGCTGTCCAGTTTTTCCAGCCCCACTTATTGAAGAGACTGTCTTTTCTCCATTGTATATTCTTGCCTCCTTTATCAAAAATAAGGTGACCATATTTGTGTGGGTTTATCTCTGGGCTTTCTGTCCTGTTCCACTGATCTATATTTCTGTTTTTGTGCCAGTACCATACTGTCTTGATTACTGTAGCTTTGTAGTATAGTCTGAAGTCAGGGAGCCTGATTCCTCCAGCTCCGTTTTTCTTTCTCAAGATTCCTTTGGCTATTTGGGGTCTTTCGTGTTTCCATACAGATTGTGAAATTTTTGTTCTACTTCTGTGAAAAATGCCATGGTAGTTTGATAGGGATTGCATCGAATCTGTAGATTGCTTTGGGTAGTATAGTCATTTTCACAGTGTTGATTCTTCCATTCCAAGAACATGGTATATCTCTCCATCTGTTTGTATCATCTTTAATTTCTTTCATCAGCGCCTTATAGTTTTCTGCATACAGGTCTTTTGTCTCCTTAGGTAGGTTTATTCCTCGGTATTTTATTCTTTTTGTCGCCGTGGTAAATGGGAGTGTTTCCTTAATTTCTCTTTCAGATTTTTCATCATTAGTGTATAGGAATGCAAGAGACTTCTGTGCATTAATTTTGTATCCTCCTACTTTACCAAATTCATTGATTAGCTCTAGTAGTTTCCTGGTAGCGTCTTAGGTTTCTCTATGTATAGTATCATGTCATCTGCAAACAGTGACAGCTTTACTTCTTCTTTTCTGAGTTGGATTCCTTTTATTTCTTTTTCTTCTCTGATTGCTGTGGCTAAAACTTCCAAACTGTGTTGAATAGTAGTGGTGAGAATGGGCAACCTTGTCTTGTTCCTGATCTTAGTGGAAACGGTTTCAGTTTTTCACCATTGAGAACGATGTTGGCTTTGGGTTTGTCATATATGGTCTTTATTATGTTGAGGTAAGTTCCCTGTATGCCTACTTTCCAGAGGGTTTTTATCATAAATGGGTGTTGAATTTTGTCAAAAGCTTTCTCTGCATCTATTGAGATGATCATATGGTTTTTCTCCTTCAATTTGTTAATATGGTGTATCACATTGATTGATTTGCGGATATTGAAGAATCCTTTCATTCCTGGGATAAACCCCACTTGATCATGGTGTATGATCCTTTTAATGTGCTGTTGGATTCTGTTTGCTAGTATTTTGCTGAGGATGTTTGCATCTACGTTCATCAGTGATATTGGCCTGTAGTTTTCTTTCTTTGTGACATCTTTGTGTGGTTTTGGTGTCCGGGTGATGTTGGCCACGTAGAATGAGTTGGAGAGTGTTCCTCCCTCTGCTATATTTTGGAAGAGTTTGAGAAGGATGGGTGTTAGCTCTTCTTAAATGTTTGATAGAATTCACCTGTGAAGCCATCTGGTCCTGGTCTTTTGTTTGTTGGAAGATTTTTAATCACAGTCTCAATTTCAGTGCTTGTGATTGGTTTGTTTATATTTTCTGTTTCTTCCTGGTTCAGTCTCAGAAGGCTGTGCTTTTCTAAGAATTTGTCCAACTCTTCCAGGTTGTCCATTTTATTGGCATATAGTTGCTTGTAGTAATTTCTCATGATCCTTTGTATTTCTGCAGGGTCAGTTGTTACTTCTTTTTTATTTCTAATTCTATTGATTTGAGTCTTCTCCCTTTTCTTTATGAGTCTGGCTAATGGTTTATCAATTTTGTTTATCTTCTCAAAGAACCAGCTTTTAGTTTTATTGATCTTTGCTATCGTTTCCTTCATTTCTTTTTCATTTATTTCTAATCTGATCTTTATGATTTCTTTCCTTCTGCTAACTTTGAAGGGTTTTTTGTTCTTCTTTCTCTAATTGCTTTAGGTGTAAGGTTAGGTTGTTTATTTGATATGTTTCTTGTTTCTTGAGGTAGGATTGTATTGCTATAAACTTCCCTTTTAGAACTGCTTTTGCTGCATCCCATAGGTTTTGGGTCATTGTGTTTTCATTGTCATTTGTTTCTAGGTATTTTTTTATTTCTTCTTTGATTTCTTCAGTGATCTCTTGGTTATTAAGTAGTGTATTGTTTAGCATCCATGTGTTTGTATTTTTTACCGATTTTTTCCTGTAATTGATATCTAGTCTCATAGAGTTGTGGTTGGAAAAGATACTTGATATGATTTCAATTTTCTTAAATTTATCAAGGCTTGATTTGTGACCCAAGATATGATCTGTCCTGGAGAATGTTCCATGAGCACTTGAGAAGAAAGTGTATTCTGTTGTTTTTAGATAGAATGTCCTGTAAATATCAATTAAGTCCATCTTGTTTAATGTATCATTTAAAGCTTGTGTTTCCTTATTTATTTTCATTTTGGATGATCTGTCCATTGGTGAAAGTGGGGTGTTAAAGTCCCCTACTATGATTGTGTTACTGTTGATTTCCCCTTTTATGGCTTTTAGCATTATCTTTAATTTTTTAAAAATGTTTTCTGGTTCTCGTAACAGTTATAATGTCTAATAACATATCCATAATGTCTGAAGTCTGGGGTCAGATTTTGAAAAAAAACTATATTTTAGTCTGAAAGGTGTTGGATTTTATCAAATGCTGCCTAAGCATTACCTCTGAGTCAGCATGAGCCACATTTTGCTGAGGTTGTCCTTTTGCTGAGGTTGGCCCTCTTGGCCAGCTAGATTTTAGCTGCTACCATGTTATGTGTGTATGCCTTAGAGGCTAATACTATAGTTCAAGTTTAGGTTTTTCCCCTCTATTCAGGCCAGTAGCTTGGAATGCCCTTTCCAGTCACTCCTGGAAGGGCAAGTCTTGGGCATGCATGCAGTATTCCAGACTGCCAGGGATGGTCGTGATTTTCTTTTGAAGCCCAGATTCCTAAGGGTTGCCCCTGGATCAGAGTTGCTAATTGTTCAGCCAGTGTTTGCTCAGACCTTGTGCTTGATTCCCTAGTGACAGTGAGGCTTCCGTCCTGTTGATGGATGTGTGTGTGACGTGGGGAATGTTTTTAGTCTTTGTCACGCTGTGTTCTCATTGGTCCTCAGTGGTGCAGCCTAGCATGTGTCCACAGCCTTCTCAACCCCCAGTACTGACTGTGAAGCCAGGATGATTCTAATTGCCTATATCTTTCCTTGATCCTCTCTGTTAAACTTCTAAGTGTTCTGACGTTTTGCTTTTGGCCGCCATTATCAAGGAGCCCCATGTTCCCTCTTAAACACCCTCCACCAAGATCTCCATTGCTTCGTCAGTCTCTTTAGTTGGAGCCTTCTCCATGTTCTTTTCCAAACACAGTCGGTCCTCTCAGGCAGAACAGCAGAGCACATCATGTATAGAGCCTGCTTTTGTTCCCTGGCAGAACCTCTGGGCCACTGTACAGGAGCTGGGGGTAAGGACAGTGGTCCCCTTCTCCCATGTGACACCTGTAAAAGCAGGTGCTGGGTGGGTAGTATAACCTAATGGGCTTGGCTTCTCCCTCCAGCATGAAAATTCTACCTTAAGAGCAAGATGGGGCAGAGACAGTTAGGGCCAAACATTCTCAACCTGCTATGTTTGGAGTAGAGCTTCCATCCCTACATGGGAGAAGGGGAGCCTGGTCCTTTCAGCCACACCTTCCAGGAAAAGAGTTTCTGCAACCAGGAGCCAAAGGAAATTAGAAATGCTGGTGACTTACCCCTTTTGCAATGAACTGTAGCTTTAGCCAGTGAACTGGGGGTGGGGGGCAGAGGGAAACCTATATTTTCAGCTGCACCACAAAGAATAGTGCGTCTGTCTACTGGGGGGTGTGAGAGGGAATGGGTCGTGGCTCAAATGCCACAGATTTTCACTGTTCTTATCAAGTACCCAGCCTTGATTTCTATATCCCAGGTCTCACTAGGAATCAAGGATTCTCATAGAAAAGCCTGATGTCAGGGTTGGGATAGGAAACGTGCAAGATAAGCCTGGAACATCTTATTGTGCCAAAAAATAAATCAGTGTTTGAAATATCATGGGGACATGTCACAAGCCAGTTTGAAGGGGCTCCCTGTGGCAAAATCTGGAACAATCTGAGCACCAGAATAATGATAGTAACAGAATTCAGAAAATAACACATGTAAATATAAATCTATACTGATAAAAAAAATGGGGGAAAAGAGGAAGCTCTGTAGAAGAATTCTATAAATTTTATTATTCTGTAAGAATAATAAATACAGAAATAATGCTTTATTATAAAATCACCTTTCTGCCACCATCATACTAAGGATTGATTCAGGCAAGATCATTAATAGATGCTAAAAATAGTGGATGAAATTTGAATGAACAGAATATTTACATAATCTCAAAGTTTATCCTTTGAGTTACTAATTAATCACAAAGGAAAAAAAAGAGTAACTTTATAGGGAAAAAACCTGGTAGACACCACCTACTGAAGTGATCAACTTAGCATCACCCATAAATGGACAAACTGATATCTTGTGTCTTCTAGAATAATTCCCTGGGAGAACACAGCATTGCATCTGTGATGCTCCTGCTAAGAATGCATGGCCTGGATCTATCTAGTCGTGAGGAAACATCAGGCAAATATAACTTGAAGGACTTTCAATAATTGGTCTGTGTTCTTCAAAAATCTTAAAATCATTAAAGAAAAGAAAGGCTGCTAGGAATTCACCGGCGGTCCAGTGATTAAGACTCCGTGCTTCCACTGCAGGGGGCCTGGGTTTGATCCCCGGTCGGGGAACTAAGATCCCACAAGCACACGGCCAAAAAAAATAAAAAGAAAAAAGGTTGAAAATTGATTCTGGATTGGACTTGGACCAAGAAAAAAATTATTATGAGGGATATGATTAGGACAATTGGTACTATACAATTTGAATATGAACTGTGGAATACATAATAGTATTGAGTCAGTATTAAGTATCCCGAGTTTGATAAATATACTGTGACTACATAAGAGAAAATCCATATTTTAGGAAGAAAGTCACTGAATTTATTTGTGGAAAAAGAGAGGTGATGTCTATAAATTATACCCAAATCATTCAGAAATGTTTATGTAACCAGAATATGTTTATAACAAGAGTCATTAGAAAAGTATATAGTATTTGACCCAGAAATACCACCATATGAAATTTATTTGTCCTAAAATAAATGGAGAAAATCCATTCGTATCACTATTCAACTACCGGTTAATTTCATTTATTTTTAATTGAAGTATAGTTGATTTACAAAGTTGTGCTAATTTCTGCTGTACAGCAAAGTGACTCAGTTATACACATATATACATTCTTTTTTAATATTATTTTCCATTATGGTTTATCCCAGAAGGTTGGATATAGTTCCCTGTACTATACAGTAGGACCTTGTTGTTTATCCATTCTAAATGTAATAGTTTGCCTCTGCTAACCCCAGACTCTCAGTGCATCCCTCTCCCTCCCACCTTCCCCCTTGGCAACCACAAGTCTGTTCTCTATGTCTGTAAGTCTGTTTCTGTTTTGTAGATAGGTTCATTTATGCCATATTTTAGATTCCACATATAAGTGATATCATATGGTATTTCTCTCTGACTTACTTCACTTAGTATGATAATCTCTAGGTCCATACATGTTGCTGCAAATGGCATTATTTCATTCTTTTTTATGGCTGAGTAGTATTCCATTGTATATATTTACCGTATCTTCTTTATCCATTCCTCTGTCCATGGACATTTAGGTTGTTTCCAAGTCTTGGCTATTGTGAATAGTGCTGCTATGAGCACAGGGGTGCATGTATCTTTTTGAATTATAGTTTTGTCTGGATATATGCCCAGGAGTGGGATTGCTGGATCATATGGAAACTCTTTTTTAAAGGAACCTCCATACTGTTCTCCATAGTGGCTATGCCAACTTGCATTCCCACCAACAGTGTAGGAGGGTTCCCTTTCTCCACACCCTCTCCAGCATTTGTTATTTGAACTACAGGTTAATGTTAATAATTTGTTTTAAATAGGAACATGTTAAATTTCTACTACCCAGAACGAAAGAATGGTTAGGAAACTCTGCTTCATCGACTTGGTATAATATGAATCCACTCAATACCATTACAAAATGTATGGTAATGGCAAAAATGCTTATGTTAACATAATCATATAAAAACATTGATAGCTATATAAAATTAGTATGTGAGCTTGGAGCTGAAAGAAATTTGCAAATAATTTAATTCGTGATGGAATTCATTTTTCTTTATCTTCTTTATTCCTGCGTTAATGTTCTTTCATAAAATGAGAATAAAAATAGTGAAGAGATCTGTTTGTTTTAAAGTCCAGCACAAATGTACTGCAAATGTTCTGAGTCTATAGTCATTGAATTCAAGTGAATTCATTTTTATGGGCATTAAAGGAAATGGAAACAATGATGGTTGTAGTGTTCAACCAATTCAGATTGAGGATGGATTACCAGTTTGTTAAGAAAATATAACCACCTTCTCACATAGCCCCAGAGAGCCCACAGTGAGTCCGTGAAAAAAGACTACTCCACTTTATTTCCTTTTTTAGAGGAGCAGGTGTAGATAAAAAAGCACGTCCCAAGTTCTCTTTGCTTTGTTTGACATAATTGAGCTCAGTTGGATACATTCATGATGTGTACACTAGGCAGTGGTGGAGGAAACAAAGGTTTTGGCAAGGAATTTTTTGAAGAAGCTCAAACTACAACAACAAACAAACAAGCCAAACTCATTTGCAAACCACTAGTGTTATAGTCGTGAGAACAGAAAATAAAAGGAGGCAAAAGAAAGGAAAAAATACTCAGTTTCTGCTTTTGTATTGACATAAAAAGATCAGACATAAGACAGTTGTTCTAAGAAATTATGAAAAAAGAAAATGTCATCAGAAGAGTTAATATCAGATAAAATATTGACTAAATATAACTTCAGCTTCATTCTCACGAGCATATTTTCAGATCTAAATAAACTATAAGTTAATATCCTGAACCTAGGTTTCAAAAGGACTGCAAAATCCACTGGAGCCAGTACAAAACAAAACAAGACCACTTTAAAAGTTGGGTTTGTTTATTTGTCAGCTTCAAAAACATACCAGTGAAGAATTTTCCCTGAGTAGTTAGTTAGACAAGGGGAAAGTCCTGGGTTTCAAAGGCTTAGAAGAGGATTTCATGGTGGGCTTTCCGATTAAGGATTGAAAGCAGATAGGGTAATGCGTCCATAGGTCTGTTCATGATTAGTTAAAACAAATCGCATTGCTCCTTGGTCAGGAAAGAGTCTCCAGTCAGGTTCAATGCCAGGCTAGCATACGTGGGGTCACTCAAAGTTGGTGATTCTTTAAAAATGCCAGCTGGTTAGAATTTTAGTGAAATAGTTTTCATTTTGATATCTCCTAGGCAAGTGCTGCTGTAAGGGAAAACTTTTCCTTTTACACAATTATAATTAAAGAAAGCTTTCTAGTAGATTGATCTTGGAGAAGTAATGGGATATAATATTGTCAAAAGTGTTTATTCCCAGCTAAATTACATTGGAGAAAGTCTATTTCAAAAGCCATTCAATCCGTGAGTTACATAAGCAATGACTAAAAATGACTAAAGGGGATAATCTCAAAGGAGAGTAACAGCCCATGCTCAATCTAAATCAGCCATCACAAATTGATCTTTACCAATTATATAGATAGAGATACCATATGTGTGCACATACATATATATGTATACATTTACAAAATATACGTATTATAGGTATATGTAAATAAAGTTAATGTATTTGAAGTATAAGAGTAATAAAAGAAAAACCTAGGTACCTCTTATTCAGTTCAAGAAATGACACAGTCCACTCTTTCCATTGACCCCCCCCGTTTAATCATTAACTTACTTTACTTCATAGTTTTACATACATGCATAGATGTATAAATTAAATTACTTTTAGTTTTAAGACCTAAAATCAGGTTTGATTCTGCAATCTATATTTAGTTTATAAATTTTATAACATTTGAGAAAAAAATAAAGTATCATACTATTGATAAGGTTTTAGAATCTAGGAAATATGGTCAACTAGGCATTTTTATGACCTAAAAGAATCAAATATTTAGCATTCTAAGTGGGTAGGGGGAAAAAGAATGTAATATTTATATAATATTATAGGGGAGGAAGAAGTGTAATATTTATAACACCAAGCTTTATTCTTGTAGGGGAAGGAACAAAACCTTTCTCCCGCACCCTCCTAAGTTCTCTGGCTGGGGCCCTGCAAGGAGAGATCCACAAGAGAAAAACAGAAGTTTATTAACATGTGTGTCTCCCATATACAAGGGAGCACTTGGTGAGGAGTAACTCAAAGGGGTGGTTAGAACTTGGGCTTACTTGGCATCTTAACAAAGAACAAAACATTTTTAGAGAAGTGATAAGACAAAGGAAAGGACTTTGAGTTTCCAGGGCAGCAAATTGTGGGAAGGTAAATACATGGGGAAATAATGGAAGATAAGGGTGATTAGTCACCTCTGTTGTAAAGATTCCTCGCCTGCCATCTCTGGGCTCATCAGGGTCTAGAGTTTAGAGTTGTCCCAGGTGACTAACTTCGGTCCTTCCTGGTAGAGAGGAGACAGGACACCTTTACAAATTTAGGTCCTGCTTTTCGGCAAATGGGGGAACGCAGAGAGCTTTCCTTGTAGCTGCCTCTTCTCAGTTGCCATCAGCTCAAATTAATCCTTATGCCAGAGTGCCATTTTCAGGCGGCATATTCTGCTACTCTTCAGTATTCGATAAGAATTATAATAAAAACCAGGAGGATGTAGAATACGAAAAATAGGGTATGGACTCTGAAAACTAGAGTAATAATTCATTGTTATTATGCACATTATTGATCTTTGACAAGTGATTAAATAGCCATCAAGTATGTTTCCATGAATCTGTGTCGTAGATCGGTTTCATTTCCTTTTTTGTTAGAAGTCGCTGTTCGTTAGTAGGCTCTTCAGAGCCGAACAGTAAGGGATAATAAAGGCTCCAGAAGAAGGAGGAACCTGTGGGAGGAAATTAAAATAACTTTACCTTTACATAGGACTTTGGAAGTTGAAAAGCAGGGCCCTGGGTAGAAAACCAAAATTATCTTCAGTCCTCTGAAGAGAGAGAAAAATTGCCGGTATCTAGAAAGGAGCAATTTGCATTTTAAGGTGTATCCAGTGATCTGAGAGACAGCAACAATACGTCAGGTGAATAATAAGCTTGTCGCAGGTGAAGTTTTCTTAACATCTCTATTTAGTGCTTGGATGCATCTTTCTATTTTATTCTCCTGTCTCCAGCTCTCCCCAGGTACTGAGAACTACACAGTATCTAAACTTATCATTTCTAAGGCTAACTACATCTAATTCTTATCATGGGGTTGTAGGTGTGTAGACTAACTCTAAGAAAAGCTGTATTTCCACATCGCATTTTTTTTTTTTTGCTGTATCACAATGAAGATGTAAATTGCACATCTCTTCACTTCTCAGATTGTGTGCTGGGTCCCCTGCCGTGACAGAAATAATACACTCTTATCATCAGAAGGTCAGAGTCTTCTTACCTATCCGGCCATGGAAAGCACAGGTCTTGCTTCCCAAATTGGATCTTTTCCTTAAAAAGTGGTATCTTCTTTACCTCAGGGCACTCTTCTGATATTCATATATTCTAAAGCCAGCTTCATGACCCAGAAAAGAAAAATGATGATGGTTTATGCTTCTTTGAAACTATAAAAATTCACAAGAACCTAGTTTATGTCAAGTTATCTGAATTTCCCCCATTAGGTAACTGATTTATTCAATAAAAGTAGTAGAGGAATGTTTCTCAGAAACACTTACTTTTCAGAAGGACACTGTCACAATCCCCATACAGCCCTTTAGAGGGTTTCTCTGGATACCAGGCTCACTGCCTGTGAGGATTAATTTCATGTGTCAACTTGGCTAGGTCACGGTACCCAGATATTTGGTTAACTGTCAGTCTAGATGCTGCCATGAAGATAGTTTTCGGATGAGATGAACCTTTAAATCAGTGGAATTTGAGTAAAGGAGATCATCCTCCATGATGTGAGTGGGCCTCACCCACTCAGCTAAAAGCCTTAAGAGGAAAAGACTGAGGTCCCCCTGAAGAAGCGAGGCTTCTGCCAGCAGACGGCCTTCAGACCCAAGGTCAACATCAACTCTTCCCTGGGTCTCCAGCCTGCCCTGCAAATTTCAGACTTGCCAGCCCGAACAGTCTCATGAACCAATTAGTGTAAATCAGTCAACCTCTCTGAACGCACATGTGCACACACAAACCCCCCCATCAAGTCTACTTTTCTGTACAATTCTCACTGATATACAGCCGCTCTGTACGACTGCTTTAGTGCTTTTAAAGAAACTTAGATATATGGACCAAGAGGGCCTTAATGTTACCCTCAGCTTCTCCAAACTCTGCACAGGATTCTCTTGACTCTAGGCACCAGACCTCCCCTTTTCTAGAACATGTATGTTAGAAAACTGGTACAATTTTTTTTTTCCTTCCCCTTTGAGATATAAATCTCTTTAAAAGCCTCTTGGCAGTTTTACAGCCCAGCTCTTAGAATGTAAAGGGAGATAGCATCCCTACACGCCCCGGTTCCTGTGAGATGGTAGGAGCCCAATTTTGATGTGTGCTTTGTTCTTAGTTAGAAAACAACCTCCTGTCCCAAAGATAAGAGAGAGTATACTTTTCCTTCGGGGGTAACTCCATCTAACAAACACACATCGCCTGTGTTCTCCCTCTCACCCAGCCCTTATCAACCCTCCTGCCCTTGGCTTCAGTGGACTTGAGCTCAGACTGAGTTCTAGTCACCGCTTGCAGCGACTTGGGATGCGCGAGAACTACAAAGGAGACCGTTTAAACATTCACCCTCTGTAGATCTGAATTGAGGTTCAGAACTTCCTAATTTTCAAGAGCGTATAAAGAATTTTACATGGCTGATGAGTGTGAAAATTGGCACAATCCCTCGAGAAACAGATATCTGTCAATATCCGCTAAACCTGAACACGGGAATACCCCTGATCCAGCAAATCCGCTTCTAGGTAAATACCTGATAAAAGTGGCCACTGTCAGGAAAAACTGTGAGACATTTTGAAATGCACACCCGCCTGCACAAATGCTTACTGGGTTTCTGTCTAGCTTACCCTTCCAGGTTTTCTAATTCAGTATTTTTGAGCTACTTATAACTCTGTAGGTAGCAGGAAATGTATAGTACTATAAATTATTCTTCTAGAGAAATGCTAATGAATTTAATCTCGAGGAATGCAATTGATTATTGTGCCATAAATGTTGATTAGTTTAGCATTTACTTATAAATTCATTTCAGCATTCCTGATTGCCTATATCTGGGTGTTTGAATTCTCCTTTGAACCAATGGAACATTTTGCTGACTTGCTAATTAACTTGTGAGTTATATAAACATCTGTGGCCTGTGTTCTTTTCATATCTGTATAAAAATTCTGATTTTGCTTTTTTAAAAAAATGTATTATTTACCGCCACCCAAAACAAGTGCTAGATAATTCATGGAAGAATTATTTGTTAGCATGCCTAGGTAAGAAAGGGTTAACAGTGGGTCTGTAACTGTTTGCTCCTGCTTTGGGGGACAACTCAGGCAGTTTTGTCCTCCTTTAAACATACTGATGGAATTTACTGACTGGAAGATAAATGAGGGTCTTCTGGGACTGCCGTACACTGATTTCTTACCTAGGAAATCCTTTCAGTATGCTGCACCTGCTGTGTCTGGATTGTACATTGTAAATAAACCTCCAGTGAAGATGTGCAGGGGATGAGGGTTACCACTGCATCCCTCTGAACCCAAAAGGCATCTCGGTATAGAAAACACGGTGACCTACGGGGCTGCATCTAGAAAGAGACAAAGTACTGATTACTGTTCTACAATGTCAGAGCACTTTATAAAAATTCTGCTGGACTCTCACCTGAAACTCTTGGAGGTGTAACTTTGTGGTCACAGTATATTTGATTAACAACCCACAACCGATAAATGTGCAAGTAGTTTACAGCTCAATAAAGTTAGAGGTAAACCACAAAATATTGATAATGTAATTTATTGGCCTTTAGACAGCCAGTCTTATACATAATTTAGCAATCTTATTTAGACATATTTAGACATTTCTTTAGTGACTAACAAAACAATCTTCCTGTTTCTCAATTGCTCTTTTTTTTAAACATAATATTTGGCTGTTTATTCAAGGTTTCTTTTCCCATATTTCATCAAAGTTAAGAAAATAACATTGTATTATTATTTTATTTACCACTAAAAAAGAAAATATTGTCAAACAATAAGACGTATTTTGATTTCAGAGATATTAAAGTACATTTATAATAAGTGAAATACGGTATATCGCTCAACTTTTTCAAAGTTTTGTCCATATCATTACTATATATATTACATTTTATTCCTATAATGGGATCTTTATATGATGGTAATTTCTTTTTTTTAATTGAACTATAGTTGATGTATATATAATATTAGTTTCAGGTATACAACAGTGATTCAAAATTTTTATAGATTATACTCCATTTAAAGTTACTATAAAATAGCTATATTCCCTGTGCTGTGCAACGTATCCTTGGAGGTTATTTATTTTATACATAGTAGTTTGTACCTCTTAAGCCCCTAATCCTATCTTGGCCCTTCTCTACTACTGTTCCCCCACTGGAAACCACTAGTTTGTTCTCTGTGTCTGTAAGTCTGTTTCTATTTTGTTATTTTCAGATTCCACATATAAGCAATAACATAAGTATTTGTCTTTCTCTGTCTGACTTATTTCACTAAGCATAATACACTCCTGGTCCATCCATGTTATTGCAAATGGTAGAATTTTATTCTTTTTCTAGGCTAAGTGATATGCGCGTGTGCGCACACACACACACAAACACCACCTCTTCTTTATCCATTCATCTGTTAATGGACACTTAGCTTGCTTTTCCGTATCTTGGTAATTGTAAATAAAACTTCTGCACACATTGGGATGCATGTATCTTTTCAAATTACTGTTTTTGTTTTTTTCTGGATGTATACCCAGGAGTGGAATTGCTGGATCATATGGTAGTTCTATTTGTAGTTTTTTGAGGAACCCCCATATTGTTTTCCATATTGGCTACACCAACTTACATTCCCACCAACAGTGTACAAAGGTTCCCTTTTCCCACATCCTCTCTTTTATTATTTGTAGACTTTTTGACGACAGCCATCCTGACAGGTGCGAGGTGATACCTCGTGGTTTTGAGTTACATTTCTCTAATAATTAGCAATTTGAGCATCTTTTCATGTGCCTGTTAGCCATCTGTATGTCTTCTTTGGAAAAATGTCTACTCAGGTCTTCTGCCCATTTTTTAACTGAGTCCAAAAAAATAAGGCCACGATTTATGTCAGAGTGTTCTGTCTATATTTATAGTATCTGCTCTTACATTTAGGTCTTTAATCCATTTTGAGTTTATTTTTATATATGGTATTGGAGAACGTTCTAATTTCATTCTTTTACACGTAGCTGTCCAGTTTTCCCAGCACCACTTATGAAAGAGACTGTCTTTTCTCCACTGTATATCCTTGCCTCCTTTGTCATAGATTAATTGACCATAGGTGTGTGGGTATTTCTGGGCTTTCTATCCTGTTCCATTGATGTATGTGTCTGTTTTTGTGCCAGTACCATACAGCTGTGATTACTGTAGCTTTGTAGTAGTCTGAAGTCAAGGAAACTGATTCTTCCAGCTCCGTTCTTCTTTCTCACAATTGCTTTGGCTATTCAGGGTCTTTTGTGTCTCCATACAAATTTTTAAGATTTCTTGGTCTAGTTCTGTGAAAAATTGCCATTGGTAATTTGATAGAGATTGCATTGAATCTGTAGATTGCTTTGGGTAGTATAGTCATTTTCACAATGTTGATTCTTCCAATCCAAGAACATGGTATATCTCTCCATCTGTTTATGTCATCTTTAATTTCTTTCCTCAGTGTCTTATAGTTTTCTGAGTACAGGTCTTTTGCCTCCTTAGGTAGGTTTATTCCTAGGTATTTTATTCTTTTTGATGTGATGGTTAATGGGATTGTTTCCTTAATTTCTCTTTCTGATCTTTCATTGTTAGTATGTAGAAATGCAACAGATTTCTGTGCATTAATTTTGTATCCTGCTACTTTACCAAATTCATTGATGAGCTCTAGTAGTTTTCTGGTAGCATCTTTAGGATTTTCTATGTATAGTATCATGTCATCTGCAAACAGTGACAGTTTTACTTCTTTTCCAGTTTGGATTCCTTTTATTCTGTTTTCTTCTCTGATTGCTGTAGCTAGGACTTCCAAAACTATGTTGAATAGAAGTGGCAAGAGTGGGCATCCTTGTCTTGTTCCTGATCTTAGAGGGAATGGTTTCAACTTTTCATCATTGACCATGATGTTAACTGTACGTTTCTCATATATGGCCTTTATTATGTTGAGGTGTGTTCCCTCTATGTCCACTTTCTAGAGAGTTTTTATCAAAAATGGATGTTGAATTTTGTCAAAAGCTTTTTCTGCATCTACTGAGATGATCGTACGGTTTTTATTCTTCAGTTTGTTATTTGGTGTATCACATTGATTGATTGATTTGTGGATACTGAAAAATCCTTGCATCCCTGGGATAAATCCCACTTGATCATGGTGTATGATCCTTTTAATGTGCTGTTGGATTCAGTTTGCTAGTATTTTGTTGAGGATTTTTGCCTCTATGTTCATCAGTGATATTGGCCTGTAATTTTCTTGTTTGTGATATCTTTGGTAGCAGGGTCCTGGTGGCCTCACTGAATGAGTTCAGAAGTGTTCCTTCCTCTGCAATTTTTTGGAAGAGTTTCAGAAGGATAGGTGTTAACTTTTCTCTAAATGGTTGTTAGAATTCACCTGTGAAGCCGCCTGGTCCTGGACTTCTGTTTGTTGGGAGTTTCCAGCAATTGGTCTATTCATATTTTCTATTTCTTCCTGGTTCAGTCTTGGGAGGTTGTACCTTTCTAAGAATTTGTCCATTTCTTCTAGGTTGTCCATTTTATTGGCATATAGTTGCTCAAAAATTTTTATTCTAAATTGATCTAAGAAAATAAAAGATAACAATTTGTTCAAAATAATAGCAACAACATATTTGATTATGTATTCTTATATATGTATATGCTTATGTATATGAATGAAATGAATGCCAGCAATAACAAAAAGGAAAGGGAGAAAGAATTAGGATTATTTTGTCATTATAAGGTACTCGCACTACTCATGAAGTGCACAGTGTTATTTGAATGTGGAATTGGATTTTTGTAAATGTATATTGGAAACTCTAGGGCAACCTCTAAAAAAATAGAAAGTAGTATAACTGAGAAAATGGAATTATATAAAATGCTCAGTTGAAACCATACAAAAAGAATGGAAGCCAAAAATAGGAACACAATACAGGAAAACAAATAGAAAACAATAACAAATATGGTAGATGTTATCCAACTATATCATAATCACTTAAAATGTCAACGGTCTAAATACATTCATCAAGAGACAGATCGTCAAAGTGGATCAAAAAACAAGACTCAACTATATGTTGTCTGTAACCTGTTTTAAATATACATTAGATTAGATATAGATTAAAAGCAAATGAATAGAGAAAGATATACCATAAGAATCAAAAGAAAGCAGAAATAATTATATTAATTTCAGAGTAGACTTCAAAGCAAGGAAAGTGATCAGGGATGAAGAGTGGCATTACATGATAAAGAAGACATAACAATAGGCTGCCTGAACTGTGTGCTGTGAATAAGATCATTCCGCATATCTGAAAAGAGGGACATTATCAATCTTGCAGTGTCTGCTCTGGACGCTGGGCAGGTAAGCTTTAGCTTTTATATTACTCTGTATTTTCTCCCTCTGCTTTAGTGGTCCAATAAGACCGTGCTATCTGCTCCATGGTGTTCTTCATATTGATATTATTTTGTTTGTTTAGATTATATATTCTGTGATTAAACAATGAGGTAAATTATGCACTGCCATGAATTTTTAAAATTTTTATTAAAAAATATAGGTATACCTAAAATGTTCCAAGTTATCCTCTTTCAATAATGATAAAATTTATAATGTGTGTGTATATGTATGTATGTATATATATATAATCCAATTTGGCACTGGATGGTAAGGTTTTACTTTCTTGGGCTGATGCAGAAAGCATACAATTCAATGCTAGCAACCAACTGCAGTCTCCTCCATGCTAGGCACCATACCAAGTGATTAACATGTAAAAACCTATAACATTTAACTCTCAAAGAAGCATTTTAGAGATTCTGGAAAAAGAGATAGATACACAGAGATTCATTACCTTGCCCAAACCAGAGTTGCAGCAAGGCAAGGAACACACGAATACACACACACACACCCCCCACCCAGCCAAAAGATCCAGCTACTTGTACTCTTGGTAATTATCCTATGACTTTCCCTTACCATCTCTAGTGTAGCACAACTAAAAGTAATTATAAAATAAATTTAGAAATTTAGCCTTGGGAGTTTTGAACCAGTAGTATGCCATGACTGGGAGAAATCAATCTTGTTTGGGAAAGTAGAGTAGGTTGCAAACTAGGTGTTAGAAAACAGAAACCAGAGTTTCCAAAAGAGGTATGAGGTTTTACAGTGATGAAAATGTGCTGCAGTTATAAAATGATTTCAAATATATTTGCTTTTAACAATACAAATATCAGATTAAAAGCAGTTAAGTCTACTGAAATGCAGAGAATCCATGGATTTTTCCATCTTTTTTTTTTTAACTAAGTAAAGAGTAAATTAGAACTTGGTTTAGGTAATTTTAGGTAAGTTCTACAGATATTTTATGTCTTGTTCACAAAACAGGAGGTCCTGTAGGATCCTCTCAGAGATGTTGATGTACGGATTATTTAGTGAGTTTCAGTATTTTGTCTAAGGATCAAATCTTCTATTAGGTAAAAGACAAAACAAAATATGACTTTTGTCTGTAAACCATGAGCTAAATAAAGTAGGGCAAGCTTCCTTTATCTCCAGTCTAACGTCCATTCCAGGGCTGCCCCACAGAACCTCAGGGCTCATAACATGCTTTGAAAACCACCACCCCCTCTCCTGGCCCTCTTGACTGATAAGAAAGTGGTCACCCAAAGAGGTTAATGACATATCAGGGTTTGTAAAACTAGGATTTGGCTGCCGAGCCAGGGCTAGAACTTATGCAATGTCCCCACTGGGGACGGCCCTGGGGTACATGGACGGGAAATTGTAGAAATTCCACAGATTACTAAAGAAAAAATGCAGCAACTGACTTTCCTGAAAACCTGCTCCGTCATAGGAATAACGGTCAGGAGAACTTCACCCACAGTACTGGAAAAGCTATGAAGAAGGTGAACACTAATGAGGCCAGAAGTTGTAGGTGACTGTATCCCTGAAGCGTTGTAGGATGTTGCAGCAGAATGTTTCCAAAAGGAAGGAATTGGGTAGGTAACTAACTGACCATTAACAGAAACAAAAAGAGGAAGAAGAATTAAAATACAGTAAGAATAAGTCTCAAAAAAAGTCTGGTTCTTGTATAGAAAGCCTTAGAATTCTACTAAGATAACTAAGGTGCACAGATAAAAGAGATTCTGATATAGTGGAAAGACATCTCTTTTTCCTGCAAAGGTATATCAAACTATGTCATCTCAAACCAGACTATGCTGCAGACCAATACATATTTTCATCCTGATTGTTTAATAGGTACATGGGCACGCATAAAAACACCTGGAAAGATGCACACCAAATATTAATGGCAATTATATTTAAGAATTAAAACTGGAATCAGGGATATTGTGGAAGATTTGTGAACTAATGCACTCCATGCCCTGCTTGATTTTTTTAAAACTATAACATAGAATTGTAAGGTAAAAACAGTTAAAGCAAAACCAGAAGATGGGTAAACTCAAATATAACCAATAGTACCTTTTTCCTCTTGTTTTCTCTTTTTCTTCCTGTTTAGATTGACTTCATTGATGACCTGGAAGCTGATTTTGTTTTTCTGATAAGAATGATGGACAGTTTAAAAAAAAAAAAAAAGGACATGAGACTTGCAAATTAATGCTGATAGAATGTGAACAAAATCTCTGCAGAGCAAAGATGAAATCATTCCTCTATTTCCCCCATTTATTTTGCAATCACATGATCAGGTGCTTTCAACACACTCCGTGTGTTTCTCTCAAAAAGAAACAGGCAGGCATTTTGGCAATACTAACCTATTTGAGAGAATTTAGGCAACTGATCTTGGAAAGCCTTGCCAAGTAGAATTTCATCCGTGTGTGTTCAAGTGTGTGGGAGTTGGGAGGTATTTTTTCCCTTTGTATCATTGTATGTTAAATAGTTTCAATCCTTAGTGTTGCATTTCTTTCTTCCTCCCCCATTTTGTTCCTCAGCCTTCAGTGTGGTAAGCAGAATGAAGACCTCCCAAAGCCGTCTTAAATTCCCTTTTGACTTGAAAGGGAACACATTCACAGGATCTGGGAATTAAATTGCACTTGGCATCAAGGTTGTGAACCAGCTGACTTTATAATGTGGAGATTATTCTGGATTATCCTGGTGGACACAATGTAAATAACAAGGGGTGTCCTTAAATTGGAAGCTGGAGCCTGAAAGCAGGTTAAGAGGAAAGCAGTGTGATGTGAGGAGGGCTCTACCTAGCATTGCTGGCTTTGGAGGTGAGGGGAAGGGGCCATGAACCAAGGAATGTGCGTGCTTTCTAACCTGGAAAAAAGAAGGAAATGGACTCTCCCCTAGAGCCTCCAGAAGGAAGGAACCCAACCCTGCCAACCAACATGGTGATTTTGTCTCCATGGAGACCCGTTTCAGGTTTCTGACCTCCACAAACCAGACAATACATTTGTACTGTTGTAAGCCACCAATTTGGGGGTAATTTGTTACGACAGTTGGAAAACAGCCTGCCCGTTCTCCTCATTTAATCTTCCCCGAACATCCCAGCCGACCAGGCTGGTTTGGGGGCCTCCTGTGAGGTCTCACAGCCCCGCCACCCTGGCTTGATTTCTCCCAGGGCAGTGGTCACAGAGGGGTCTGAGGATAAATCCTGACTGGTCAGAGCCTCCATCCTTTAATCTCCTGAATCTCTGAGATGCCTGCAACCCCTAGAGTTCAGGGATGCTGTAAAAATGCACTGAATGTGACTACTGGTTACTATGTGCGAACAGTCATTCCTACTAATGTAATTTTACTACAAGGCACAGATATAGGGTATCTACTGAGAGAGTACTCTAGGAGCTAATAATATGTGTCTACCATATTCTAGATTTTGCCGTGTTATCTTACATAGATTAACTTCATATATTTGAAACAACCCTGTGAGGTAGGTACTATTATTAGTGCTATCATCATCATCCCTGATCTATTTATTAGGAAATCAAACTAAAGCACAGAGAACTTGCCGACAGACTCCAAGGTAGGATGCTTTACCGTCTTGTTTTCTACCTTGGCACGTTGCCTCTTGAGCCCGAGTGCTTAATCAACATAATCCGACAGCTCTTCAATATGTCCATATAAAAAAAGTCTACCCCCATAAATCACCTGTGATGCCAAAAGAAGAGACTTTAGCTAAAAATGGTAAGGTTATCGTACCTAGACTGACCGGTCCAGGCAGGGGAGTGGATGAAAGCTGAAATCGTGTCGCTGCAAGGTTACGTATACTTCAGCATGGCCTCCAGCCCAGGATTTTATGGGATAGTTGTTTCCTCCTGCAAGAGATACACAGGATTGAAGACGAATCATCCTACTGTATACACTCATTTTCATTTAGTAGGAATCCAAATTCATGGTGTAGGATCTTAGGAGGAGACGTAGATGCCTTGGAGGGATGTTGACTTGCTCTTGGTTATAATGGCTGCAGAGTCACTCACACCGGGGTCGTGCTGGATACTGGGCACTGGCTTCCACCAGACACTGGCTTTGGGGCTCAGGTGCCCAGACCTCAGCTGTTGGGAATATTGTTTGCGGGCGGCTTACAGCACACGCTTCCATGGAGACTGTCTCCCCAGGCTTAAGCCCAGATCCCATCTTACTTTTTAATTGTTTTACTGAACTAGAACTATTTTGCTCCAGTAGAAGCATGTTCATTGACTAGTAGATCTTTTTTTGGATCACTTTTCACATAACAGTTATATACATGATTATCAAGTGACAAGAAAGAGGTAGGAAAACATTTCTCCAAGCATGCATAATAAAAGTTCTTACCTTTCTTGACCCTAGACTTCACAATACTTTCTACCAGTTGCATACTCTCAGATTTACAATTTCTAGATTCAGATGTTTAATTTAACAAAAATAACATTATTTTTATTCAGTGATTGGAAAGAGAACCTTCTAATATTTTCTAGATGAAATATCTGAACTATCTGGAAGGCAAAGGGTTACATAACCTAAGTGGCAATGATATTCCAAATAGGCTGTTAAATCAGGGAAGATAATTATTATGTATGTCATATGCCAAAATAAAACTTTCCTGGTGACAAAAATAGCACTATCCACTCTGATTGTGAAATCTATTTAACTTTTCTTTGAAAAGTGAACATATGAAAAATTTTGCCTGATACCTACTTGAAAAATAAAACAAAACCCAAAGTAACCATAAAGATTATAAACTTGCCAGATTAGTTTCTTCAGAGGACATTCAAACATTGAATATGCATTCTCATAAGACAAACTCACAGAAGGAGACTGCAAATGCTGGAGTGAAGGTTGTCTCAGTTCACTGCATGTGAAAAGAAAAGAACTGTTGTTATAATATTCATAAGCCAACGTTACAAAGAGGAGATTTTTTTTCCCAAAAAAGCAGAGCACAGCATCTTAGAATGCATCAAAGTACAGAATGTATTCATATTCAATAAGCCTAGTTGTATTTTATGATTAAGATAATATAAGACTTTGTGTGAATGACATTCTTGATTGATTTGAAGAAAATAAATGTTTAATGGCATGAAGGCATACAATATAAGGACACATTTTTTAAAAACAGCTTTTTCTTGGAGATTTCAATGTTATAAAAACATCTATTTATGCTGGTAAGAAAGAAATTCCAAATTTTACCCTAAATTTGGCGATTTAATGTCAGTTGTCTGTTTGCTTTCATCTCCCCACTTCTTTCAAGAGGGAAAAGGAAACACTGTATCTGTAATTGCATCATAATCATTAAAACATCCTGAAGGGAATGGACCAGGATGTTCTGAGTCCTTCTACAGTCTAGATATTTTCAGCCCCTACAGAGAGACGAATTATAGGAACAACTATCGCAAAGAAGGCAACTTTCAAAGTTTACGTAACAGCTACAGAAACCAAAACAGTTTCAGCTAAAAAAAAAAAAATGACCCAAACACTCCACTGAACTATGTCTACCCTCCTGAAGGTGTACATGAATGCCTAGCTGTATCCGCCTCCATGGCTGTGGCTATTTCTGTGTATATTTATCTAAGAAATTTAGTTTTTTGCCCTATAAAGGGAAACTGATTCCTACCTGATTGTTCATATTTAATTTGAAATTTGGGCCTCTTAATGGAAATCAAGTATTTATTAAAATAGTGAAAATATTAAGCAAAAGGTGTAGAAAACTCCTCTAAGTTTACTTACACTGATATTGTCTCTGAACATGCAGAATTTATTAATAATTTATATAAAAAGAAAACACCAGAAAGTCTAAACAGTCGGGACGTGAGTAAATATGTAGGATGTAGTAAGAGGCCATGTTAACTCAGATTTAAAAGGTCTTCCGCTCCTTCAGAATAGCATAAAATACGGTTTCTTACTATTGCTGATAATTGAAAATACAGACTAACAGACAAGTAATTGCTGATGCTCACTTAGCCAGTGGCTTACTTACTGTCTCAGAAACTTTCAGAGAGGTGAAGCCAAAGCACCAAAGGGTCTTAGGTAACTACCTGCCTATTCCTCATCATTCTTTGATTTGAAACCCGAAGTTCAGTGTGGTGGTTTATAGGAAAAGGGTGGCTAAGCAAATATTCTGCACAATAGCAATACAGAAACATCAGTCTCTGGAAAACCCAAAGGCGGTGTGATATTTTCCACAATTATTATAGAACACGTTGTCAGGAAGACACGACCCACTGAAAGCTTTTCTCAGTTACAAGCTGATTAATAACATTTAGAATTTGAGGCAACACGTAAGCAGTGATTTGTAAACTGCCACCCATGGACGGAGACATCGTAAATCATCATTTGGGGTGCTGTTCACGGTGACCCATGAAATTGCACTGGAGACACCTCAGAAAGCCAACACATTTCTTTTCATCCAAAGGTGACAGCAGGTCCTGACGGTATATAGCAGTTTATACTTTGGATCTCAATGAAGGTACTCCCAGGGCACTGTTTCCCAGAGCCAATGTTTAAACAACACCATCAGTGTCTTAAGTGTAAGCGTTTAAGCAAGGCACATCATGTAAGCTCAGGCACAGTGGTATTTATGCAATATTACTAAGGTCTTACAGGTCTTAGTAAGTAACGAATACAAAGGTAGCTATGTTCCAAGAAGTTTACAAATAGTTCCTTTCAGAGATAGTACAATTTTGGGCTTGGCAAATGGAAATCAATAATACTGATTCAATTCTTTTTGCTCCTAGTGTTAACACTAGCTAGCAAAGGTTTATTGCCCACCCCTTGGGTGGGTGATATTTCTAGATGAACTGAAATGCCTGATAATTTCTTTTAATATATTTGCAAAGCTGAATTCAGCCCCATGATTCATTGTTAACTGCTTCAGAACACCATGTGAGAATTTAAAAAATGAATAAAAAGTCAGTAGAAAGGAAAATTCAGGGCACACCATTTGTTAGAATTAATTTTTTTTGTGCAAGCACAGCACTTCAATCTCAATAGTGTTCCAAAGCCTCCAAAGCTTATAATGATGGTGATACACATATTTTTCTCTCTAGAAAAACAGGCCAAGGGATAATGAAACCATAATTTCAAAACACTGCAACAGATATAAAATAGCCGCATACATAGTTCTGAAACCCTTTATAGAGTACTTTCTGTAAAAGAATCATATATTAAACTTGAGGAGTAAGGAAAAAGAATTTTTAAAAAGTGAAGGAGAAGCAAAGAAATGCTACATATTACAGAATAACACTATTGAAATCAGCGTTTCATTAATCCAACTTGAATAAACTTAATTCCTTTCTACAGCTTAATCAGGAAAGCCTTGAAATGACAGAAATGTAGAGACGGAGTTTATCAGTCAGTGGATCTAGCAAAGCCAATCTGTTCCTTTATATAAATAATTACATCAGGATCAAAGGACTTTTCTGACTATCACACAGGTGTGCGATTTAGAACATTTTCAATAATCATTAGATGTTTATGGAAACAATTTACACATGCATACGCATAAGCCCATTTCAAGATATATTTACTTACAGTTGGCTTATATTGGGTGGAAACAGGAAATCTAACACTCAAGTTCGTTTTTATTTTTCAGCTCTCAGAGTTAATCTGAGGTTCTAGTGATAGGTAAGGTTGAATACAAAGCTTAATTTTGGCTTCACAGACCCTTTCAGTGTTTTTCTAAGCTCTAGAGAGTCTTCCAAACATCGCTTGGAAACAGTGAGGTAGTCCTACTTTCCTGTTTCATTAGTGGGAAAGCTAAGGACCAGAGAGACTGTGACTTACTATGTAACTAGTAGATGAGCTTCTGAGGTCCAGCATCACGATCCTTCCACTTTGCCACTGAAAAACGTATTTTGACCCTTATTCTTGTTGCATTTCACTATGACTATTTGCCATTTCTTAGGATATTTATCTATGTTGTTAAGATTTGTATTTAATTCCAATAGACTTTAATTGCCGTAGCCTAATGTAAAACAAGAAATAAGAATTTGTAAATTTAAAAAATTAGTACCTTCATGGAGCTGGGGCTTTGTTTTGTCTTCTCTTAGTATCTATAATCATTTCAGAGTGGGACATTTCAATCTGTAAAACAACAACAACAAAACTTTACATTACATATTTAGTTTATAAATTTAGACTTGTTCAAAAGTACACAATCTTAGAGAATGTATTAAAAGCCATACTCAGAAGAAAATCAATAAACTTATACAAAATATTTTAAAAACCCAAATTCATGTATACTTTGTTTTCTAGATACAGATATATTAAATGTCAGATGACAAACTAAATAATAAATGATAAACCAGGGGAAATTTTGCAACACGTAAGACAAAAGATTTATTGCCTTGATTTGCAGAGCTTAAACAAAACAATAAGAAAAATAAAATTATATATATGCAGGAAAATAAATACTAATGGCAGTATTATAATGAAAAGACGCGGTAACAGATTCTGTAATTTGAGTGGGTCTGTATTACAGATGAAACAATAACTTGATACCACCTGGTATCAAAGTGTCCATAATATCTACACTACATAATGAATATAAAAATATACATCAGTTGCCTAGTAAATCAAGGTTGGAAATGATCCAGCAGATTCAACTGAGAGATAGCTACTAGCAGGTTTGAAAATACTAGATGTATGATATACAAAGACTTCACATAAAAATGACTTTTCATAGATATGTAAAGATATGCAATGGCTTTTCCTAGAAACTGCTCTAAAAGGTTTAAGCCGTTAAGAAGGAAAACTGAGATGTCTAAAGATCACATGTATTTAGAGAAACAAGTTTAGTAATTCTAAAAATAGAGCGCTTTTACCTGCTAGTGTGTGGATTGCTGTCTCCCAGAATGTATCACCTTTGCAATAAGTCCTACTATGTCCAAAATATTTAGAATTTTAATACAAGTTCATCCCCTACTCTATATTTCCTAAACACTGATTCTGATTTACTATTCTCATTATTCACACATTTATCAATGTCTAATATCCCATAAATTTATTTGCTACTATTTTATCGTCTGTCTTGCTCTTTAAATATATATATTATCATGGTGTAAGGAATCACTAATATATCCTAAATACCTAAACAGTGACATGTATATGATATGTACTCAATAGATACTTGAATAAATGAATCTAAATGAATCTGAGTGACTTTATCTTACTTAATATTTATACGAAATTCTACTAGTAACAACATGCTAGATTTCATCATGATAAAACTCAGTAAAGCCAAATCACTTTGAGTGTTAAATAGAAAAATATTAATCTTTCTCAACGGAACTTTGATAGAGTAATTATTAAATACCAACTACAATATTAAGGGCATCTTATAGCTGAAGATCACTTACACAATGATCAGTCCTTTTCATACTCTGCAGGGACTTATACTCCAGTAAAAGATGGAAAGGCTCACCAAATAGAAATATTCATAGTATTATGAAGTTCTCACAAAGACATGGACATGGCCACAGGACAATTTTTAGAGCTTTAGATCAAACTTTAAATTAATATTGAAATTTGTTTATTTAACATTTCCAGAATAGCTGTTAGTTTGTAAAATAACAAGTGTGATTCTTTCAGGCAGGGATTAGACGTTACAGAAATGTACAAAATGATAATCCTAGGAATCTTCATGAATTGGTGAGGAATAAAATGAGTGTGCTTAGAAAAGAAATGGTTAGTTTTTTATACGCTTTTTCTGCCATGACCAGCAGATTTTCCCTGATGTGTTTGAAACCCATAAACACTGCAATGTTAAGACACAGTTACTAAGGAAGGTAACTGAAAAACTAATTCTTAGGTATAATTATACTATAATTTTTTGGTAAATATTTCTGAACCAAATTGATATTAATGAGTATAAATACCATAATTGGATTAATAGACTGAGTATTTTGATACACATGAGTTAAAATACTTTTGATTAATAAGCAAGTATTTGAGATTTATTTAAATCAGTTTATATCAGTTGTATTATATATAATTATATAACTTATATTAGAGACAAGTCTAATCCCTAAATAAAATAATTGTAGATAAAAGTGAAATCATTATTCTAATTGCAGTTCTAAATATTAGTTAAACTTAGGGGAAAAACAGATGTCATTTTGAATTGGTTTTAGGTACATTGCCATTTACCTGGGACTAGATATTCATTGCTCATAAGAGAAAAGTTAATCCAAGTAATTACTATTCATATGGCATGTATGGCATGACAATAGACTTTGTGATCAAGTCTTTTTCTTTAGAATGTTAGAAAAGTAAAGCACTACATTTCTTTCTAACACTATAGGAATAGTTCCATTCAGTAGAAGTAATCAGTTCTATTGAGAACAGAATTCCCAAAGATAAAACTCTGTATTAAAACTTTCAGCATTAAAAGCTGGCCTATTTCTAGAGAAGTTATCAAAAACATTATGGAGAACAGTATGGAGGTTCCTTAAAAAACTAAAACTAGAGTTACCATATGATCCTGCAATCCCACTCCTGGGCGTACATCCAGACAAAAATCTAATTCGAAAAGATGCGTGCACCCCAGTGTTCACAGCGGCACTGTTTACAGCAGCCAAGACATGGAAGCAACGTAAATGTCCACTGGTAGATGAATGAATAAAGAAGATGTGGTAAATACATATACAATGGAATAGTACTCAACCATTAAAAAAGAATGAAATAATGCCATTTGCAGCAACATGGATGGACCCAGAGATTATCACACTAAATGAAGTAAGTCTGACAGAGAAAGACAAATATCATATGATATCACTTATTTGTGGAATCTAAAAAAATGGTACAAATGAACTTACATACAAAACAGACTCACAAACATAGAAAACAAGCTTATGGTTACCAAAGGGGGAAGGGGGGAGGGATAAATTAGAAGTTTGGGATTAGCAGATACACACTACTATATATAAAATAGGTAAACAACAAGGACCTACTGTATAGCACAGGGAACTATACTCAATATTTTGTAATAACTTATAATGGAAAAGAATCTGAAAAAGTATATATATATATATATATGTATGTATAACTGAATCACTTTGCTGTACACTTGAAACTAACACAACATTGTAAATTAACTATACTTCAACTAAAAAAAAATTAATAAAAAAGATGGGGTAACACAAAGTAGACAAGTTGCCTAATGGAAATCTGACTACAGTCCTAGGTGTTATCTCTTTATTTTGTGGTTCATTTTGGTTAGTTCCTGCTTTTGTGGGAATTTAAAAGGCATTTAAAATTAGCCATCAATAGAATCTAGAAGGACATGGGATAGCACTGCTGAATCTATTGGTAGATAATAAATGAAAGTTTTGATTTTTTTTTTTTTTTTGCCTCCAAGAATAAACTCAGCACATTTGGAATGGGGTGGGAGGAGCCAAGCTAAACAATATTCCAGGCATTTTTCTCAAATGAATACATGGTCTTGAGTCTTTTTAGGGAGGTTCTGGTAGCAACACTGCTACAAAGTACTGGCTCAGGGTTGCTTACTGTAAATAAGGTTTGGCTTGGATTTCTGAACTTCACTCAATAATAATACAATTGCTAAAATAAGTTCAATTTCAGCCTTGGGACATAGTATTTGTGCAAATTCTTTATTTATTCTCCTCCCAAAACTTATTTGGAAAAAAACCACAATTCTGCTATGCCTAGTCTCTTCCCAAAAACCTCTGATCCAATGTTGTTCCTATATTCATGACTGAAATCATATGAATATTTACTGTAATGCCTCGTTTATCTGCAATTACTAAGGAAGAGTTTCAAATGTAGATGATTCCCTCAGAATCAATTCATCTCAAGGAAGGGGCATGAGAAATAAGAGGAAGGTAGATAAATTGATTCTGTTACTCTTGCCATTTGTTTATTGCAGGCTCTGCTGCAGCTGTTCTGTCTTTTTCCTCAGATGTAAAGATTAATTTTAATGGACTAGACCTTCAACCTGTTAATTATATAATTTATTAATGTATGTATCTTTTCTGTCTCTCAGTGGTTTTGTTGTGACTGTGAATTTTTTAAAATTTCAGTGTAATATTTCTCCTATATACCACAACTTCACATTTCTGTCCTTTCAAGTTTGGATTTATTTTATAGCCTCCCTAATTATATGTAATGGTAATAGCAAGTATCAACAAGTAATCTTCCCTCACAACATCTATTTTAATCCTCAAATCATCTTTTTTAATTAAGCACTATATTTTGATTTGAATATTGAAGTTCACATAGGTTATTTGCCCCAGTTCATGCAGGTGATAGTGACAGGTCTAGAATCTAAACTCAGGTTAGTTGAATACCGAGTTAGTGATATAGTCAGAAGGGAGAATTAATAGTATTGAGTGGGACATGAGAGAACCTTCATAAGCAACTATGAGCGCAGGAAGTGTGACTGCAGCAGAGGAGATTTTGGCATTACAGTCCAATGAAGGATCAGTTGAGTTCATCCGTTTCAAGGTAAACTACCACTCTAAGAGTAAGTCTTTGGACTGGCGAACATGAGTGGTCACAGGGAGTTGGGAGATGGCTTTATTTCTTGTCAAAGGGAACTTTCAGAGCAGATGAGATCATATTAGAAAGTCATGGTCCTACTGAAATGCTCTCTGGAGAAAAGTTTTCTTTTTAAACATTTCTTTCCCTCTTGCGATAAATGCAGAGAACAGTTGTATAGGGGAATGTTGCTAACAGTCTTCTAGTAGGGACCTGCTATAGGGAATACATGCTGAGTTAGGTCAGGAAAAGGTGCAGGTCGAATTCATAAAATTTGACAGAAAATTAACTGTTTCCCAATAATGGGCCAGTTCTAATTTTGGAGACCGGATCAATTACTCTTCTCCAATGTGAAACTTAATAAAGGGAAACCGCACTAAAATGGGGTCGGGAGGCCAGAAAGGGGAGCTCCCACGTGGTGCCATGTGACATCAATTATAGGAAGAGTCGTCAATTACAGGCCCCAACAAGAAAAGATGTACATTTTGTCTCCTATAAGAAATCCACTACCCCAGCAACTCAGCCAATGAGAAATCATCATCACCCTGACTCTCTTTTCCCCAGTGGACTTTCATTCAAAACAACCCTTCCTAACTTCCTCTTTTTTCTCTATAAAATAACAGTCTTGGGCTTCCCTGGTGGCGCAGTGGTTGAGAATCTGCCTGCCAATGCAGGGGACACGGGTTCGAGCCCTGGTCTGGGAAGATCCCACATGCCGCGGAGCAACTGGGCCCGTGAGCCACAACTACTGAGCCTGCGCGTCTGGAGCCTGTTCGCAACAACAGAGGCCGCAATAGTGAGAGGCCCACGCACCGCGATGAAGAGTGGCCCCCGCTCGCCACAACTAGAGAAAGGCCTCGCACAGAAACGAAGACCCAACACAGCAAAAATAAATTAATAAATAAATAAAAAAAAAAAATAACAGTCTTCTGCTTTGTTTGTTGGACTTGCCTATAGTTTTTACTATAGCATGCTTGTCCCCAATTGCAGTTCTCTGCTATTCCCCCCAAAAAACATTTTTACTGGTAAAATAACTATTATTTTTAAGGTTGACACCAGTTTAGATAAACTTTATTACCCCTCATGGAGAATGGTGATAAAAACTACATTAGTCTGTGTTAGATGGTATTTACTTTGTACTCACAAAACTTCCTTAAAGCCTAAATTGTTATATATTTTCCATGCGCTTGTCAGGAAAGTAATTTAGATATATATTGGGATAATAAAAGTAAACTAAAACATACATTTCAAGTTTCTCCTTAGAAATGTATTTTTAAAAAATCCAACAGCTATGCTCAATGGCGCTTAGAAAATAATGTGTGAATGATGTACCTTAAAATTCAGTGAAACTTCAAAGATAAGATGGATCCAAATAGGAAAAATCAGAAACAAACAAAATACAATCCCATTTTATGGTCAATGTTGGAATGTATTCACGATCATATTTTAAATATTTAGCATTAATGAGTTTTGGTAGAGACTCTTTTTCTTTATTAAGAGATATATCAGGTTAACTTTACCATTCAATTAATGACATTGACACACAATCATTAGATTTTGCTGCCTGTATCAATTCAGTTTTTGAAACAGTATGCCTCTAGATATAAAAGAAGTTCAGTGTAATAACATGATGTCAGAAAGCAAAAACAATGAATCCCACTGGATAAGTGGATAAAAAATCTGATCATTTTTGGAAACCATAAAATTTAACAACATTACCATATTGTAAGTGTAACAAATAATGACACATGAAATCCTGCACACAGTAGGGATGGTTAGGTGGTAGAGGATGTATAACGTCGACCATGAGAATTTACCTCTATTTTAGTTTATTTCCCTTTAAATAACGACAATAATAATACTTATTTGATAGGATTAAGGAAAAGATTAAATGACACAATACATGTAAAGCACCTAGAACAGTGCCAAGCAGTGTGTGTGCTCAATAAAGATCATCATCATTATTAAGCTCTTAAGACATGCTTGCTTTTAGAAACATTTTCCAAGACACATTCTAGCTATTTGTGGAAATTTAGTACCAATATTTATTTGAAAATATTGAAGTATACATAGTATTTTCCTTTTTCCCCACTTGCTTATGAAACATTTATTAATTTTATTTACAGGACATGGCTAATTTTTAAAACCCACAGGATCTATTATTAGTTATACCATGAATAGGTACAGAGGTGCCCATAAGTAGGTGAAGAAAAACTGACCTATAATACTAATCATTATAGATGCTATAACAGCCCCTCTCATACTTTGAGGTCATAATCTCTCTCACAGTATATCTGGACCTTTTTTTTTATAGCTGCTGACCTTCTATCTCATAATAACCTACTCTGTAGATGCTTATGATGAATCTCCTACATCCCTTTGACTATGTGATTAGAAGGCACACGACAGCCTAGAGATGCTGGGACCACAATGATCTAGAATAAAAATCATGTCTGATTTCTACTGTCATTGGAATGTATGAGATGACAAAGTGAACTAGTATAGCGTACTAATGAGAAAATATCTATTTGTAAGTATTTTTAAAACACGCTATCCTTCTACTTTATTTGCTCTAGTCAGAGAGAGAAAGATCACCTTTCAGTCTTCACACATATTTTTGCTCGTGGTTGACACCAAACCTGACCATGGTGAAGATGCTCCATCAGAGGAAGTTCAGCTTCCTGGGAACCAGCAAGATGCAGGGCCTTGAGGGTCTTCTCTCCTTCTGGAAGCCCCCATTACCTGCCCAGACCACAGGGAGAACTCACCAGCTCCATGTGAGCAACTCTCTTCTCAGTAGTCAGTGAGCACTAATTCGTATGTGATGCTATACACTGTTTCTTCTCTTACTCAAAAACAAACCAAAAAACCCCAAAACCAACCCCCCTCAAAAGAAACCATCCTCTAAGAAACTAAAGAAAAATAAATACATGAAAGCAAGCCTGGAAAACACTCCCTGGGCAGATCCTGTTTACAATAAAACCCTGCCAACTAAGCGATGATAAAGAACTAGACCAGTTAGTAACTGAGAGACCCCAAGATTGCCCAGTGCCTGGAGTTCATCAGCCTGCTCTCGAGGATACTGTCAATTACCTGATCTGGGTGCTATACCTCAACTCCTTTATAAAGTAGTTGTTCCCACCCCAAGTCCCTCGGCTCCCATGTCACTGGAGGTGCATAGGAGTTATAATTTTTGTCCCATTTTCCTAGCAAAACTTCTAATTTTTCAACTCTGAATCGGCGGAGCTATCCACCTTTTCTGCTCCATACCCAGACCCCTGCGGACTGTGATTAAGTCACACATTTGAGCAGATTGGTGTCATCAGGCTTTCCGGGAGCCCAGCAGCAGCTGGACGCCAGCTCAGTAATACTGTTACGCTCATTGGTCAGCTACCTGGTACTGCGCATCACAGCAATCATTATAATTCTTCCTCATTCGCCTCACAAAACCGACCCTGCCACCAGCCACTTCTCTCTGCTGATCATCTTCCCTCCTTTTTCAGAGAGAAAATTGAGGCTTTTAACCTATACTCAAGACATTTGCTTTTCTACCGACTTCATACAGCGCCTAAGTATCCTCTCATATCTCCCATTAAGTATATAGACATAGCCTTTCTCTAACCTAATATCCCTCTTTAGCTACTGCTTCATCTTGCTCCTTCCTTTCATAGCCAAGCTGTTTCAAAATAGGGTTTAACTTCACTAACACACTTAGCTTCCCATTTTTAATTTTAATCTACAGGAAGTTGACTTCTACCCCCATCAACTTCACTGAAAATGTTCTGGCTAAGTTCTTCTTCAATCACCTTCTAAATGCCAAAGCCAAGGAAAGCTCCCCAACTCTCATTTTACTTGAAGTCTCTACAGCACTTGTATTTATTCTTAGAAATATGTGTATTTCTACCATAAACATTATGCTCTTCCATTATAGATACTTTCAACTATATAAAAAGGAGGGAAAAAAAGAAAAATATATATGCATAGCCTCACCACTCATGTTAAAGCAGTGTTTAACATTGTCATATCTTTTTTTAAATAATTTTTTAAAATAAATTTATTTTATTTATTTATTTATTTTTGGCTGTGTCGGGTCTTTGTTGCTGTGAGTGGGCTTTCTCTAGTTGCAGCGAGTAAGGGCTACTCTTTGTTGGGGTGCGCGGGCTTCTCATTTCAGTGGCTTCTCTTATTGCGGAGCACGGGCTCTAGGTGTGCAGGCTTCAGTAGTTGTGGCATGAGGGCTCAGTAGTTGTGGCTCTTGGGCTCTAGAGCGCAGGCTCAGTAGTTGTGGCGCACGGGCTTAGTTGCTCCGCGGCATGTGGGATCTTCCCGGACTAGGGCTCGAACCCATGTCCCCTGCTTTGGCAGGCGGATTCTTAACCACTGCACCACCAGGGAAGCCCTGTCATATATTTCTTTTCAGGATTAGTCTGATGTGTATATAGGCATGTTGTACAAGTGAACATTATGCTTTTTTTTTTTTAACACAGTATCATAAACATTCCTCCATGTTAATAACTAATCTTAAGAAACTATTTTAACGCTGTATAATTTTCCATTATATGGAAAAACATTTACTTAATTCTTTCACAGCATGTAAATAATGAGATATATTCCTATATTATTAAGTATCTTTGAAAAACTTGATTTGAATGGTAACAGAGGATTTTGTACTATGGTCGTATAATAATTTAGTTAATCTCCTTCTGCTAGACCTTTAAGTTGCTATCACCATTTTGTTATTATAAATAGTGCTGCAATGAATACCACAGCATCAAAGATCATCTTGAATCTTTTATTTAGGTATTTGCTACCTCTTAGAATATAGACTTTCCCATTAGAAAAAATTTTTTTTGTAATTACCACACAGAATTTCTCCTTACGTCTCAAAAAAACATCTTATTGAATTTGTACCTAGCTGACAAGACAGCAGGGAAAAGCATTAGGGTTAAGGGGAACAGCTAAATATTGGGATCTATTATTAAGGAATAAGAGGACTAATGCTGGAGGAAATAATCAGTTTACATACAACCCAAATGTAAAATTATGAAATAATTTATTTAAAAAAGAAACAAACTGGTAAGGATGGTTGTTTTGGGGATGAGAAGAGTTAGAGGGATAGAAAATTAGAGAGGTTCCTGGAAGAATCTTATTTAGGAGATACCTTTTTCTTTGTCTAGGTATTTTTAGGTTACAGAGGTATTTTATTATATCAAACAGAGCTTACACATTTGAAGTACTGTATTTACCTTATGCAGAAGTGAGGACCATTTGTGACAGTACTTTAAGATGAATTAGCTTAGATTGAGGAAAAAATAGGAAAATGCTAAATAAGCAGCAAAGCCTTCCCGGGCTTAAGTTATCACAGACAAAACTGGCTTCTTTTTTAACTTAATCTTTTAAAGATTCACAAAAGGCTGAAAATGACTATTTTGTTCAGTGTTATTCGTGACTTTTACTAATTAAGTCTGCCTTTGCTACTAAGCAGGAAGGTAGCACGGAGAAGGCTGATTGTCAAGGGTAAACAGAGATAGCAGATCATTTAGTTTCAGTCTTGCTCTGAATCTTACCCAAATAATTAGCAGTCTCCACAGCTGAGCCAGAGCACCAGGAGAAAGAACAGTCTCTGTTGGGTGTGTGTGGAGAAATTAGATGGGAGTGGGAGAGACAGCAAGGAGAAAATCCTATTTGGACATAAGTAAAAATTCATACCAGATTTAGCTCCTGAAATCATACTGACTTAAACTGTGAAAAAGCTATGCAAAAGAATACGTTTTCATTTTCTACTTATGTATATAAGGAGCTAATCTAGGAAGATAGATTCTTTGATTAACTGATTGATTGACTGAATGAACTTAATATAATAACTTTGGTCTCAACTTCTATATTTGATGCAAGCCCAGTTTTGATCTGCTAGAGCCTGTATTTTCTGAGATCTTTTCCAACCCAAAGAATATAATTAAGGAGATTTTCTGAATCTGTTATTTTAAGGTCCCCCAAGAGTAAATGTTGTTATACTGAAAGTTTTGATTGAAACACCCAGATATAAAAGACACTGTATAATAAAGTGTGTTATGAGTCGGATCAAGATGTAGATATCAAAGCAAATGCTAAGAACTGATACTCTTAGGGTGAGGGTAGAAAATGGTTAGGATTTTAGTTATGTAGAAAGAAGGTTTATGAAGATAAATTCCTCAGACAAATCTGTGTCATTTGTCCCGCCCACCAACACACAAGAGGAAGGGGAGTGTGACTTGATAAAAGTTTGTGTGGGGGGGAGATGGGGAGGGACATCCTCTTCCTCCTTTCTCTTGGGGGTATAAGGCAATGCTTCAAGGAAAGCTTGATTCATACTTCCTGGAAGGGGGGAACATGGTGGAATGGGATCTCACTCCTGCCATGAAACCTAGAGGTCTACAAAAAACCCCACAAACAAACCAACAAACGAAAAATCAGATAGAAAGAAAGAAAGACAAACAGAGAGAGATCTATTGTAAAGGCAGAACAAAAAAAAAAGGTGGCTATGTAAGAATTGCCCTGCACTTTGGTTGCGTAGGAACACAGGACACGTGACTGTTTTTCATGAACTAGATGCTGTCCTTAAAGTAGGGGGAGTCAGCCTGGATCTATTTGGACACCTGGACCGGTAAACCACCTGGGAAGAAGATGGAACTCGAACAGAGAGTCTGTGTGGCTTGAATTTCCTGAAAATTAGGGGTCCAGAGAGGAGTGGCAACGGATGTCACGGAAAACATCACCCGGATGACAGTTAGATGCAACCAGCAGCCTGACAGGTGGGGGGAGCCTGAAAAAGTTATGAAAACACCCACGCAAGAGAGAGAACCTGCTTTCATATCTCCCAGGTCTAGAGAGAGTGAAGCCAACGTACAACAGTGCCAGTTAAGCAGGAACTTGCCCCTCAGCACTCCCCCGACCCCAGCCCATCAGATACTGTGGCATGAGAAGCAGCAGCTTGGGGGTGTGTGTGGGGAGGCGTAGGTGAGTGACAGAGAGGAGGTGCTTCTCTTTCTTCCTCATATCACAGATTTCCATTTCTACCAGCCCACCTGAAGGAAGCAGTCAATGACAGCGGAAATGTTATTACTATTTTTCAGTGGACACTTAATTCCTAATTGGAGACTGTTGTTTATAACTTAAGGGAATCAAAGGAATTTCTATTACCTCAGAGTGAGAAGAAAAGTCTGAGGTCAAGATTCAAATATACCTAAGCTTCTGGATGCCTCAGCTGCACAAGCAGCTTTTAAGGTCCTGGAAATGATCTGAGATAATCATACGCTTCTGTAAAATTTGTAAAAGTAAGGCATTTTAATTACAACTTAAGACTGGGTTCTCTCTCCAGTTCAATTTCTCTCTCTTCTCCTTCTGTCAGGAGACTTTGAAGACGCTACAGGCATTTTGAAGTATTCTTAACATTCAGTGACTATTGATATTTTCCCAGCATTATCAATCATACCAAAATGCAAAAAGGACCGTAAGGGTAAACCATAGAGAAAGATAAGATTGATACAACACTTTACATGAAAAACAGTTTTTCCCCCCAAATCATATTCCCAGTAATACGAAATACTATTCTCAGTAACGTTTATAGAATATCAAAGAGAATATACAATGGATAAAACAGATATTCTCAAGTATTTTGTGAAAGATGTTTTTGAAAAGTCACAGTTATGAGATGCTGAACAGCCTATTTCATGACTAACATTGTCAAATAATATTTTGTTTGTAAACTGTTTTCAAAAGGACAGAAATCATTTATATCAACTGGGTCCTAAGACCAGATGCATATGATGAGAATACTCAAAAGTCATGAATATTCCACAAACTAGAAAGACTAGGTTTACTTGGCTTGCACATAAATAAACAAACATAGACAGATTGGACCAATGTTTGGAGGTAAAGAGGAAATATTCAGCATTATTTTGAGATACTAAAGGATTCTTTGCAGTGATTCAACTCTCAGAGAAAGAAGTTTTCCTGTTAGAGGTGACGGTGACAAGAGGCATTCTTGAGATAACAGAAATGTCATGAAAATTATGGCACTAATTGCAGAATTTGATTCATTTTGCACTAGTGCTTGAGGAAAAAATTAAAGTGAGAAAAGATCAATGAGATTTATTTATCAAAAGCATTTTATAAATAATTATTGAAAAAAGAAAATCTGGACAAATGGAGATAATATGTCGATTTTAAAAAATATGGAAGATAAACCCTACTCTATTGTAGACTGTTCATGAAATGTGGCAAATACCAAACAGCTGGTGATTATTGGAAGCTACTGCTAAAAGGGAAACACTATGAATTTATTTTTAAGGTTTTTTCCCACAAACAAAACCATTTGCCACTTCATTCAAAAAAGTGGAAGAGTATGGACAGTTGTAACCTCTGGATGAACAGCAAATAACTGTTAGAATCCTGAAGAAAAAGGGCTGCATTCATGCTTTTAATAATATCAGGGCTTCCCTGGTGGCGCAGTGGTTAAGTATCCGCCTGCCAATGCAGGGGACACGGGTTCGAGCCCTGGTCCGGGAAGATCACACATGCCATGGAGCAACCAAGCCCGTGCGCCACAACTTCTGAGCCTGCGCTCTACAGCCCACGCTCTAGAGCCCGCAAGCCACAACTACTGAAGCCCGTGTGCCAGAACTACTGAAGCCCGTGTGCCTAGAGACTGTGCTCCGCAACAAGAGAAGCCACCACAATGAGAAGCCTGCGCACCACAACTAGAGAAAGCCCGCGCACAGCAACGAAGACCCAACACAGCCAAAAATAAATAAATAAAACAAATAAATTTTAAAAAAATAAATAATATCATTATATGAGCCTAGGTGACATCAGCAGGAATAATGGGATAAATTCATTTAAAAATCTTCTCCATAAAAGAATGGAAATGCTGGCAATAATCAACAAAATCAAGTTTTTCAAAACTTGAAAATTAACTAAAGCAGTAAATACAGGAGACATTTATTCAAGAAAAACAGCTGAACCTCAGTAAGTACAGTCAGCTTTGTCCCATTTTAATTTTCCCAATTCCCATCCCTCAGATGGAGGTGGAAAGATCGCTACGCTGTGGGTAGGGAGACCTCCTCCTCCCTGGCACAGGAGACTCATTAGAATTTATATGCTCAACGTCCCCAGCTCCATTAGGGTCTTCCTACATGTCCCCTTCCCAACTTACAGGACCTCATTCTTTCCCAGTCAATATCCTCACTTCATCAGTACACACCCTCTGAGGCTGGGAGCTCAATTTGCATTGTAATTCAGCCAACTGCAGGATGGGGCTCTGTGTTTGACTTTCAGCAATTTCAGCCCCGTGTACAAGGTCTCCTTCAGGAAACACACAGAAGCTTTTAGGTCATTTATGTGGTGTTTGAGCTGGGAATTCGAAGCCCTGAGCTCATCCTTTTCTTTCAACCGCTTTGTCCAGTGACATTAGGAGCAACCAAACAACGTCATTATATTCCTTAGTTTTCTAATAATGTTCGAAAGCATCATATACGGAGTCACTTAACTGCTTGATTAGGAGGGTCCAATGCAGATATTTTGCATGTTGCTATACAGAGTTCATATCATGGACTATCAGTGCTCTCTTTACGGCTGGAAATAAGGTCATTGGCATCTTTAAATCTAATCAGATTAGGGAGCCAATTCCAGAAAACCCAGAACCAACTCAGAAAATTCATCCTTAAGTTTCCATTCCTCTTGAACACTTCTGGTACCAAAATATGTCTTATTCAGGGTTTTCCAGAGAAATCAAACCAATCAGATATCGATCCAATCAGATATCAGTAAACAGATATAGATATTTATTGTGAGGTATTTGCTCACGTGATTTTGAAGACTGAGAAGCCCCATGATCTGCTGTCTGCAAGCTGGAGGCCCGGGAAAGTCGGTGGTGTGGTTCCAGTCCAAACCCAAAGGATCTGAGGACCAGGGGATCCAATGGTCTGAGTCTGAAGAACTGAGAACCAGGAGCACTGATGCCTAAGGACAGAGAAGAAGGATATCCCAGCTCAAGAAGAGAAAGCAAATCCACCCTTTCTCCACCTTTTTGTTCCTCTGGGGCCCTCAGTAGATTAGGTGATACCCATCCACATTAGTGAGGGCAGTCTGCTTACTCTATGGATTCAAAAGCTAATCCCTTCCAGAAACATTCTCACAGATGCTTCCAGAAATAATGTTTTACCAGCTCCCTGGGCATCCCTTAGCCCAGTCAAGTTGATGCATAAAATTAACCATCACAATGTCTGTTGTGAAAAATGATTATTCTTTCATACACAGAGGATTGTGTTTTCAAAAAGGAAATAAGCACCTTGTTGTGATATATTGTTGCTGTTAATAATAATCACAGATGAAAGATTTCCTTCCTGAGAGGAGGGTGGATGGGTCTTGAGGAGGCAGACAGGAAGAAGCCCTTGTGGCGAGACCCAGACTCCTCCATCTAAGTTCCCAGGTACTATTGGGATGGTGATTCATGAGGTTACCATGCAGACAGTGGCTCTGGAAGGCCACAGAAGTGAGCGAACTGCAGGAGGGGCAGGGTGGGGGGTTCCTCACCTGCTGGGTCATAGGGGCCTGCATGAGCATTGGAGGGTGACAGCAGGACCTTCCCAAGGCATGTGAGTAGAGCGTTGACCCTGGTTCTCAGACCTTGCTCCCCATGGGCCCAAACAAACCTTTGCTGGAATTAGCAATGCAAAGCCCCCACCGCCAACCCCAATAAACGCAGAACCCCAGGCCCTCGTCTCTCCACCTTCCCACTCCCTATGACTTTGTCGTGTGGCCCTAGGTGTGCCATGTAATTTCCAGGACCTGTAACTAATGCACCTTCCCCCCACTCCCAGTTTTTCTGATGCTTATTGCTGAGGGTGTCTTGTGATCATCATAAGAACCTCGAGGGCTGGTCCAGACCCAACACTGGTTATTGACAGGCTGAGACCAGCACAAAATGTCACTTCACAGCATAAAGCACGGCCCATGAACTAGGCACAGTCTGCAAACACGTGGCGTTTGGACTTCCCTTGATTGTGAAAGTGTATAGAGTACATAAGAGCCAATGATGCTGTACAACTAAGGTGATATGATATTTTAGGGGCAACTGGAGCAATCTGAAAGAGGTGTGCTTCTAGATTGAATACACAGCTATTACATACGATTTACCCCTCCATTTATTATTAATTTGTGTCTTATACAAATATGAGTATATACTTGCTTAGGAATAAAAAAGTGTTTCCTAAAGATTCTTTCTAGGGAAAGTTTGCTGGTTAGGGACCTCCCTGGTGGTCTGGTGGTTAAGACATCACCTTCCAATGCAGGGGGCGGTGGGTTAGATCCCTGGTCAGGGAGCTAAGATCCCACATGCCTTGTGGCCAAAAAAACCACAACATGAAACAGAAGCAATATTGTAACAAATTCAATAAAGACTTCAAAAATTGTCCACATCAAAAAAAAAAAATCTTTAAAAGAATCTTTCTACCCTGCTGCTGATTTCCTATTTGAAAACACAACCCTCTGTATATAAGAAAGTAATCATTTTTCACAGCAATGAATGTTGGAAACATGACCCTCCCACAAATGAGGTCATAAACGATGATAATTGAATACAGTAGTGGTGGTTGCCCGGATCAGGCCCAAAGCATTGCTGTTTGGGTTCACAAGGAGAGCTGCTGTTATTCCTCACACTGTTTTTAGCATTTGTATGCTTGTCAAGGGCATCACCATCACTTGACTTTTCTTGGGCTCACAGAGTAGTATTCCATCATCGCCCACGTCTAACAAATTGAAAAGGCTGGCTTAGTGGAATTTGCTCAGGGTTATACGATATATAAACATATATAAATAGCACGTTTGGGGATAAAATCCCCCTGTCTCATTCTTCCAAGTGTTGTAGGTACAAGATCACTGCTCACAACAGAAAGTGAATGAGGGATGGAATTACCACTCGACAACAAAAAGAAACGAACCACTGATATATATCACAATTTGGATGATTCTCAAAAACACCATGCTGAACAAAAGGAGCCCGACACACAAAGAGTACAATTTAGTTTCTTTGACATTCTAGGAAAGGCAAAACTAGAATGACAGGAAGCTTATCAGCTTTTGCCTGTTCCTGGGGGCTGGGGGAATTGACGGCAAATGGGCTGAGGGAACCTCGTGGGATGATAAAAATATTCAATGTCTCAGAAGTCATGTGGTGTATGCATTTGTCTAAACCATGGTCACATGGGTGTATACATCTGTAAAAACTCATTGAACTGGACACTTAAAATGAGTACATTTAATTAGTATGTAAGTATTGGTGTGTAAGTATACCTCAACAAAACTGATTTACAAAATCACACTTTTGAGGTGGGTTCAAAGCACAGCATTGCCTCTCATACATATAATTCGACTACATGAGAATAATAAAAACTTGGGGGAAAAAAAGACAGAAAGCAAATGAGCAAGATACTTGAATGGATGCCCTCATCCACATTCTAAGACAAAATTAATTAGAATCAATTTAACTTGTAATATAAGTGGCACAAGTACAAACAAAAAAATGTACCACTGAGTCATAGTACTTTTGGGGATCTTCATGATTTGCCAAATAAATGGCCAACTGAAAATGAACCTAATTTTTGAAGCCTTGTTCCACCTTCATAATATTTTATCCTCCCAGAAGTTTCAACCTAATAGTAATATTTGAAATTATGTTTATTTTTGTTTTTTAAGCTATGAATCAATATTTTTTTCTCTGATAGTTTGCACATGTGCCTAAGTACCATCAGATTATCACATGAATAAAACATTAGAAGAAAAAAAGATGCACTGATCTTAAAGAATTGTTACTTTACAGACCACCCAAAAATATCTGAGCATTTTTTTCAAGAAGCAAGATTAAGAGCAAATCTATCCATCAGGTGCCATCATAACACATGTGTTCAAAGGAAAGCATTCTTGACACATCTTTTAAAAGTCAGTTAGTGAAGAATTGGTCATAATCCTTTTCAATCCATGCTGTGGTCTTAACTACCCTTTTGGACTATGTGAACAGTCAAGCAGGTCTCATTTTTTTCCCAGCCACTCTTAGATAATAAAAATCCTTCCTAAGTCTAGTCACCATCAGTCTAGTTTTAGTCATGAAAATGTCTAGTCCTGGGTGAGAGTCAACCTTGAAATTCATCTCAAGGTCACAGCTCCTTCCTCCCCTCAGCTCCAGCCTATTACAGACTGGACACCTATTATGGAGAATGGAGAAGCACAGTCAGCCCCTGGTTTCTTTCCCCACCATAGGCTTGTCCTCCTCCTCTACTCCCTCGCTAGGCCACCAGTGGCTCTTCTTGCTTTGGGTAGAGGAGGGGACTGAACGCAGGCACAGCAGAGGTCCCAGCTGACTGATACCGTTGGACAGTTTCATTGGTGTCTGACTGATGCTGACTCTCTTATGGGGGCCAAGGGTCTTTCCGGGAGGATGCTGTAAGTTTAGCACCTCCTCTCTGGCTCTCAGTATAAAAGATGCCCCTTGACTTTTGCCTCCTATGGCACCCTGTGACAGACAGGAGGGGGAGTCATCCCTAGATAAGACACTTAAACTATTTCTCCGGAAAACTGAAAGCGGATACAAAGATTTGATAGAAAAAACAGAGTTGAGGATGTCACAACCATGGGGAAGACTAGGGTGGGGTAGAGAATCAACTTGCCCTGCCAGGCAGAGTCTCAGAAGTATCCAGAAATGGAGCTGGCAGGGAAGGTGGAGGACAGGAACAAGAGGAAGAGCTTAAAAACAAAAACAAAAACAAAAAAAAACCCCGGAGAATAATCGAAAGATGATTAAAAATTTCATCCTTCAGTTCTCACCAACACTTCTCCAACCTCATACACTGAAAGTGAGACAATTGGGCCAACCGCTGAAGAAGTCTTTCCACAAGTGCTAAAATGCATGTTGGAAGAGAGCTGGGGTGCCAGGCTTACCCTGCCGAGTGGGCCTCCGCACCCTGGCAATGGGCACCTCAGCAGGAAGAACGGCTCTCCGCAGCTTCAGCCTAAAACGAAGCCCTAGAAAATGCAGCATGCAGAGCTTCCATTAGATTTTCTACTTCGTTAAACATGAAAGCGCAACAAGGGCCCACCAAGCTTTTGAAGAAAACCAAGGGTCTAGGTCAATGAGGAAGAATTAAATAAATAATGTTCATGAATATTTTAGCATCTAGTGAGTTATAAGTGACTGAAAAACCATCTCAAATTGGCTGATGCAACAAATAAACAAGCCTACAAACAAACAAGTATCTGTATTACTGTATTAATTTTCTAGGGCTGCCATAACAAAGTACCACAGACTGAGCGACTTAATAGAAATTTATTTTCGCAGAGTTCTGGAGGTTAGAAGTCTGAGATCAAGGTGTCAACAGGGCTGGTTCCTCTGGGGCCTCCCTTCTCAGCTTGAAGATGGCTAGATGGCTAACCTCTCCCTGTGTCTTCACTTAGTCTTCTCTCTGTGTGTGTCTGTGTCCTATTCTCTTGTCATATGGACACCAGTCATATTTGGATTAGGGTCCACTCTAATGGCCCCATTTTAACTTAATCACCTCTTTAAAGACTCTATCTCCAAATACAGTCATATATCTGAGGTGCTGGAAGCTAAGACTTCAACATATGAATTTTGCAGGGACACAGTTCAGCCCATGACACACATTTGCTCAGTTAACTGCAGATACTAGGTCAGCATGAGCAGGAAGCACAGCTAGATTCATGACTCCAATGATGGCCTCCGGAGCATGTACGGAGTGTATCATATCTTAAACTTAGAATAGGCATACGGGTTAGTGTAAAAGTAATCCATCTCTTAAAAAAATTAACAACTGATACGTACATCAAACCTATTCTAAACTTAAACATTTGTTTTGAAAACTCCATCTCATTTGGCCGTCACTTCTTACAGTACAGCTTCACCCAATGAATTTTATCATTCTTCCCATTTGCACTCACTCTTCCTTGGATTGCAGACACAGTGGTTCTCATTCATAAATCTGGCTGCCATGACAGTAGGGCAGATAGAGTCATGATCATGTGATCACCTTGCGGAGCAGGACTTGTTTCTGTTGCCACTAGGGAGGGTGTGGGGAGTAGGCAGTATGGAGGGGTGGACCAGGATGTTGGCACCTATCAGGACCTTTTGAGTCCTAAGTCTCGAGAGTAGAAACAAAGCAAAATAAAAGAAGTGGATTTTCCCAGAGCTCCTGACCTTGGGCGAGGCCAATCTTAACATACCACCTTTGGCTGGAAATCACTTCTGGTTTTCCTGATTTGTTTCATACCACCCTATAAAAGAAACCTACGCTTGCAAATTAAGAAGATGCTATGTTTTAAACCAAATTAAAAAAATCAATTATAATGACTGGGACTGACCCAGGAGATGGATACACTTAAGAAATCACGGTATTCCTTATAAACAGCACCTGAGGACACATTTTAATATATTTCTACAATATCTTGTTCTCTAAATTTGGTGCCTCTCTTTAACAGCTTTCGTAATGACTGGCTTAGGTCATCTATACACAAGTGAATTCCAAAGTGTTTCAGGGAACTAGGCAATCAAAACTGACCAATTCAAAAGATGTGAAGGGGCACTACTGATTTTTTAAAATGCTATTTTCAAGGGTTTTCTGACAGTTTCAGTGGTAGATGGAAGAATGTCAAATTTATCCTTTAGTAGAAAAATGGATTATATGCAAGACGGCAGAGTAAATGTTGTTTTCTTGATTTCCAAACTCATCCTAAGCTGTCTTCTTCTCCATTCTTCTTTTAACTAAAGGAGTTTAATTATTTAAGAAGGAAAAAGTGAATATACATCACCACATTTTCCTCTATATTTTCCTTGCCGTAAGTGGCATACAAGGTAAAATAAAATATAATTCATACTATTCTAAATCAAGGAGTTTCTGTAATAATTAGTAGACTAGGTTAAGTAATTAAGTATGACACTTTGACTTTTGCTGTGGAGGTTTCTCCATTCAACACTTCAGCTGTTCTACTTTCAATTTTAGGTTTCTGTTAATGAGATGCAATTTATGCTGAATACTATAACACTGATCGTAGAAAAAAATCATACTATAAATTCTTATTTTCTAAATAGAATATTATAATTATTATAATAATTTTATATGGTAATTCTAAGTAGAATATTATAATTTTATCATATTTAAGAAATTCATGTGATCATCTAATTTTATCCCAGATTCTACTAAATAGTATCAGTAAGCTCAAAATTATATATACTGTCTTCTAGTTGTCAAACTACATGTTACTTATCAGATTCTAAAAATACAAACAAACTGTCTTTTTCCTTGTAATAGAAATCATATTTTTATATTGTTCATTATACTGTCTCGTGGTTTCTATGCATCTACATTGACATAATACATATAACTAAAGCCTATCTGGTTGGTATTAATATGTTGTATTATGTGTCTAAGTATAAGGTAGGAGATTGGGCAATATGTGATTCTTACACTGGCTGCATTCTCTGAGTGATTCTAAAATGGCAACATATTCTGTAGCTTCCTGAACTGTATTTATTTCCTATGGTAATGTGTTCAGAGGAAGCCACCTACCATGGTAAAAACATCTCTTTTCATGTTCCATGCAGCGCAAATGGGGGAAATCACCAACATTTAATGGACTTAGTACACTTTAAGCCTTTTTTTCCCCAGTTAAATTGAAGAATGGCCCTGCTTGCAAGATTCAGAATTTCAGGGAAGAAATATGAAGTACCATCTGTTCTAAATAAAAGAAATGCGGATTGATAACCTGGTTCATGTAAAGATAATGGAATCTTGAATCCTTTTATGGTTTCTTTAGATTTGAAGGTCAGAAATATTTCTGCTACCTGTAACTTCTACCGTATATTCACAGAAATATAAGGAGTCATTCCGGTTAGTCAATATTTGTTTCTTGTATGCTGAATACATATCCTGCTTAAGAGATCATTTATTTTATTTTAAATTTAGAAACACCAGTTTCTTTTTTTTTTTTAAATAAACTGCTTATATTGAAATACTATTAGATACACAGGGAAGCTGCAAAGAGAGTGCAGACAGTTCTCACATACCTTTCAGCATCCCCCATTATTATTAATATCGTACATGACCACGGTACATTTGTCCAGACTCAGAAACTGACACTGGAACATTAACTGAAGTTCTGACTTCATTCAGATTCTACCAGTTTTTCCTTTAATGCCCATTTTCTGTTCGAGGATCCAATGCAGGAAATCACATTAGATTTGGTTCTCCTGTCTCCCCAGTTTCCTCCGATCCGTGACAGTTTCTCGGTCTTTCTCTGTTATTTATGACCTTCACAGTCTTGAGGAGTGCTTCCAGGCATCCTGTAGAATGTCCCCCAAGATAGTGTGATGTTTGCTCATGATTACACTGGTGTTGAGGGCCTTGGGGAAGACCACCACAGAGGTGAAGTGCCCTTCTTATCACTTCATATCAGGTACATGATGTCAATATGACTTTATTAATGATGCTGGCCTTCATCACTTGGTTAAGGGAGGGTTTGCCAGGTTTCTCCACTCTAAAATCATTGTTTTAACCTGGCACTATTCTATTCTTTGGAAGCAAATCACTAAGTCCAACCCACTTTCAGTGGAGTTGGAAGTGAAGAGGACAGGTCCACCTCCTTGAAGGGGGATTATCTACATATATTACTTGGGTATTTCAGTAAGTAGAAACTTCCTTACATTCATTTATTTATTCAATTATTTATGTGTATTAGTATGACAAATATATATTTATTTTATATCTTGGGTTATAATCCAACACAATGTTATTTATTTTGTTGCTGGAATAATTTCAGTTTTGGACGTGGAAAAGTCTTTCTGGTTGACTCTTGCATCGCCTTGACATAACTCCATCCTTGTGTTTTCTGAACATTTCCTTACTTTCTCATAATACAATATCTTCAGGCTCATTTTGTATTTTCTCTGCCCTATTGCTAGACTCTTACTTCTCTAAGGACCCCTGCTTCCTTGTAAGAGAATGGTCTGAGCATAGTGACTTCTTCCCAAAGAAAAGAAGAGTAACTTTGAGTGAGGAAACTTGTCAAACACATTCTTAGCCAGGTGATCAACGTCACTATCACCAAATTAAGTCATACCTGGATATTATGTGATGTATAATATAATGGCATCTCACCTCTCTGATCTTACCCAAAACACACAACCCCTGTCTAATCATAAGAAAAACATCAGATAAATCCTAATTGAGGAACATTCTACAAAATACTTGACCAGTATCCGTAAAAACTAAAAATGTCACCAAAACCAGGAAAAGCCTAAGAAACTGTCACAGCCAAGAGCAGCCTAAGGAGACACAACTATTAAATGAATACAGTATCCTGGGTGGGATCCTAGAACAGAAAAAGTACATTAAGTAAAACCTAAGGGAATCTGAATAAAATATGGACTTTATTTAATAAAAATGTATCAATATCAGTTTTTTAATTGTAACAAACGTACCCTATGACCATAAGATGTTAACAATAGGGGAAACTGAATGAGGGCTATATGGAGACTCTCTGTTCTATCTTCACAATTTTCCTGTATATCTAAAATTGTTTTTAAAAAATAAAGTTTCTTTTTAAAAGGTATACAATGAATATGATTGACTTGAGAGCAAAAACTGAAGAACTCTCTGACGTTTTATCCATTGAGTGATCAACTCAGCAGGTAAATGGATCTGAGTGTCACAGGATGACTTACCATGAAGAGGCTACTAAAGGTTTCTCTACAAGTTTGAATTTACCTGAAAGTTTATGCAAACAACTTTTACAATTCTCTTATTAAGAGTAGAATCCATTCTATTCACTTATTCATTTATTTGTCAAATTTTAGAAAGCGTGATATTGAAAGACCTCACATAGGCACAGGCATTGCTGGGTAAGAGTGAAACGCAACAGTGCGTGCTCTCTCACCCCCAAGAAAAACTCCCTAAAGAGGAAGGGACAAATGTTCCCAGGAGTCAGGTAAGTAGCAGACACAAGAGACTGTCCCATAGCCTAGGGATGTCTAGGAGCAGCAATGAGATGTTGCAGTTAAGAAAATGCTGCAAAGTAGAACTGTATTTCTAAGTGGAGATCACGATTCCCAGTATGAATAATTACACTACCATTATTCTTATTAAATGTTTCAACCAACTGTGGCTAGCAGACTTTATGCTGGATATTAAATAGGAACAAGATGGCTATTTCCATGAAGCCAGGTTGGCTAAAGCCCAGCTATTCTGAACAGGCAGCATTATATTTATGTCAATATGTTTAACTCCTCCGAAAATTCCAAGAAACACAGTGACTTTCAGAGTGTCCCATATTTTACCTGTCCACACATCTGAAAAGGGGCTCACTGCCATTTTGTCACCGCAGTCTGGAATTGAGATAGCAGGCCCACTGCCCAGGATGGAGGCACAGGTGGAGAAGGGATGGGCCAGCCCAGGAAGACCCACCTTCCCCAGTCGGCTCCTTCTGCACATTTTACTGTTGCTGCCTGTGGCCTGAAGAACATCTGAGGCTCCAAGGCACTGATAACCCTAATTTCTTGTGCCAGATGACAGGTGATGGACCAGCCTTTCAATGCCTGGAGCAGGGGAGAAAATTCCAGAACTGGCACATCTTACTGTGAGTAGGTCCAACAGTCAGAGCACAGTCCTAGGAGAAGGATGGCAGGACCACAAGTTTCACCAGTCCTCGGGGCCAGGAGCCTCTTAGAATGTTCTCTAACTCCCGCCTACCTGACATGTCCTATGGAAAGGAGACAGAGAAACAGCCCTCATACCCCAAGAGAGCATGGGCTGCCCTGATGCAAGAAAGGGGCACTGGTGACCCCATGCCAAGAGACCCGGTCCCATGGCTCGCTGCACAATCCATACTCCCTTCAAGGGTGGTAGAGACAGGGCTGGGAAGGCAACTGGAAGGGACTGGAGGGCAACCTGAGGACACGAGGTGTGGGCAGGTGAGTGGGGTGACCTGTAAAGCACTAGGAATGATAGACTATGAAGGGAGTGGCAACGCACAGAGCCACCTGAGCAACTCTCCCCTCTCCCATCCCCCACGTTCCTCCCAACCGCCAGTCATCTCAGGTTTCCCTCCCACAACTGACTCAGCCGGTTTACTAGTGTCTTCACCAGATGCCTGAGTCAGCCACCGCTTCTTGGTTGCCAGTTCCCTAGAACAAGCTTCTATTCAACTCCTTTCTGTTGATCTGGGCTGCCAGCAACCACAGAGACTCATCTCCATTCTGATGGCTCTGTTTTATCATGTAAACCACTCTTCTGTTAACCATTTCCTCTGGCACCTAAATGCCAGCTGGTGCATTCCGGCCAGAAAAATTGGCTTAGAGCATAAAACCCAATCTTCATGAATATCTAAAATGCTTCCTAAAATGTGTGCTACTTTCTGAGTGGCCATGACTATCTTGGTCACCCTCTGGCTCTCTGATCATGAAAGCATGTTTAAGTCATCTCCCTGTCCTGGGAATACTAGTTTCCATTCCACATGACATCGACGGGGAAAATTTTCTCTATTTCTACACAGTCACTAAAATACAACAGAACCTCACACACAGCAATTGTGTATATTGCAGTCTTAATCGAAGAATTAGGATTTGGGAGGAACAGAGAATGGGATACATATAGGAATGAAAACACAACTTCAAATTGAATACCAGTCACCCACATTCTTAAAATATTCTTCTGTGATGTAAAAAATTAAGAAACAGAAACCTCAATTAAATAGAGTTGGGAAACCAGAAGGGGAAGTTCTCATGCCCTGCGAAGACAGCAGAGCCCAACAGAAAGAAGAATCTTCTTCTTCATTGGCAAGGACTCAGCCAACGAAAAGCCATAGACTCTTCATTTACTCTGCCCCGCCCCTAACTTCCTATTCCCCTCTATAAGAGCATTTCCTTCCTTGCCATGGGATAAACCCACCTTTGCTGAAGGTGGGTTTATCTGGCAGTCTGGTTTAGGTCAACAATGACTTTTACTAGGAATTTTCCCTGTTTCACCCCCATCTAGTTCCTTAGACTTTAGCCATCTGGGTGGCTTCTCTCAATTCATTTATTCTTCTGTACTTCTCCTCACGCCCTTCTGGCCCCTAATAATTTTAAATTATTTGTAGTAGCTGAAGGGCTGCCATGTGTGTTCCCCAGAAACTGCAGCCAAGCTGTGATGCAAATGGCTGTAGATATGCCCAGAGCCCCCTGTGCAAGAAAACAGGACCCTCTGCCTTTGAGAAGAATGGTCCATGTAATAGGCATTCTCTCCATCCTTTACACTCTCATTACTGTTTTTAGGAGACACATCTCTCAGGGACTACGATACAAAGAGACATTTGAAAGGTTTGGCAACAATAACTGCCTTCCCCAGTTGTCCAGGGAAAGGCTATTTCCCTTCCTGCCTTTCCTGGAGAACTACTGCCCTTTTAACATTAGTACCCACTGAAAGACAACTTTCATTAAGAGACACAAAGAGAATGTCAAGATTTGCCAAATACCCTCTCTCCATCATCTTTCTAAAATGTAATTGGGATAGTGGTATATAATGATGAGAAGTTCTTCAAAAAATAAAAATAAAAAAGAGGGGTTTTGAAACTGTGTTACATGGCTAAATCATAATATTATTTTTCACTCATTAAAAATGAACTAGGGAAAATGAGTAGATTAAACACACAGACCATATATTCATTCATAATTGATTGTTAGAGCAAAGTGGAAATCAAACCAACAATTAATGCATTTAAACCTAACTGTAAATCTACTCTTTCTGAAAATTATTTTATATTTGGTTATATGGTGACTTTTCAGGTATGTTAGTAATAGAAAATACTTTATGTTTCTACTTAGCTTTTCTAATGAAGTAGACCATTTACAAATACATATTAGAAAATATTTCAACAAAGTATACAAATTCAATGGAAAAATCACCAATTCATCTGTTTAAAAAGGTACCTGGCATATTTTTCTAACACAGAGAAATAAATGTCTGCTAAAATATCAGTCAATTTATTTGAGACAGATGATTTATTTTACCTCTTACTGGAATTCTATATAAAGGATTTTAGAACACATGTTGCATCTTCAGAAAACTAAAGAGCTGGCCCCTGATTTTTTCTTACTTCCTGTCAGAAGCACCTAGATTTGTAACATCAGTTATGTCATGGTTTTAGGCCAAAATTCCTTGGAATGACTAATCTGAAACTAAATGATTTTATTTTATGGCACAAAAAGGTTGTTTACCTCCCTTTTTCTGACTGTAGTTCAATTTACATTCTACATAATAGACCAACCATCTTTACTGGAAGGAACTCAGTCAGAAAAATCCCTAATGAAAGTGTTTACCACATAACTGTTGGGCATAAGTGCTGACTTGTAAGGGACAGTCTCTAATGTGTGGGAAGCACTTGCCTCTTTTATTAGTATAACTTTGGCATTTTATAAAAATGCTGTTTTTATTACTGTGAATAAGCCTTTCAGTAACTCATTCAGACAATTTTAAGGGCTGGTGTTGTATGGATTTTCAAGCCATGTATGTGTGTGTATATATATATTTACATTTTAATAAGGATATTTGTATACTTCTGTATTTTGACTAATTCTATATTTTTCTATATATTCTATATTTTTACTCACACCTTAGTTTTCTATCAATACCTGTGTAGAATCAAGTTTAAAATGAAGCTGAAGAGAAGGAGGACCTAATTTTGAACACATTCATAAAAATGTCAAGGTCAATGGCTAAATGTTATTTTAAACTATCACGGAATGCCGAATACTACTCTTTTTTTATCTTTATATCTAAAAATATATGATCCATGTAGTAGCTGCTGATTGAGAGTTTTGAAAAACAGGTGAAGAGGCCAAGTGGTGAGACTTGTTGATAAATCCCCTGATTTATCAAGGGACTACAGTTCTCCATCAAAAGATAGCAAAGCTAAATATTCACATTTGCAACAAAGAGTCCCTAGCTAGTTATGGAATGGTGATAGCTAGAGATAAGTGTTCAAAGAATGAACATCATTCACTTACAAGGATATTTTATCTCTTAAGCAAAATCTTCACATTCTCCTGTTCTTACACTGTCCTTTCCAACTCTGTGGACTGACCTGAATGAAAAGCAGTGGAATTAAGTGGAGTCTTACTGAGAAAAGGCAAATACAAGAGAGGAGAAGTAGTTGCAGCTATAGGCACAGGATAAGTAAAATACCCATTAACAGAGCTTGCAACACATTCAGCCATAAGCTGGTAGTTAGAGTGTGAAATGGGTTAAATAGACAAACACTATTGAAGGGCATACAATTCTAACAAATCAGTTTGCACAAATAACAATTTAGATGTGAATACCCACGTGCCACAGCTTTTTGCACTATTCTGCTGATCCCCTCCCCAATCTGAGCCCTATATCTATGTTCACAGGACCACGGAGGGACACATAAGAACCCACTGACAAAATCTACCTTCATGATGACTCTCTCCTCTGGGATGGCTCAAAGAAACTATTCCCATTGTAGTAGTGATATGCACAGATTTTCATTGGGCACAAGTTGCAATATCCAGACTTGGACGATTTCGGACAGAGTTTCCTCTCCTATGTGAATGTGAAAATCCCCACTGACTGTCAGAGAACTTTGCTACTTAGAGTATTATCATAGTGTCTTACATCTTCAAATGTCACTGGAATGGATGTATAAAAAATTAATAAACAGAAGCCTCAATTAAATAGACTTGGGAAACCAGAAGGGGGAACGCTCATGCCCTGTGAAGATAGCAGAGCCCAACAGGAAGAAGAAAGATTCCTCTTTGCTGGCAAAGACTCAGCCAATGAAAAGCCATGGACTCCTTGTTTACTTTGGCCCTCCCGACTTCCTACTCCCCTCTATAAAAGTGCTCTCCTTCCCTTCCCAGCAGGACTCTCAGAGCCATGGTTCTTCCATGCTCTCAGTACTGCCTTTTTTTTTTTATCACCTGTTAGCCTGAAATTCTCTCTTGTTCCAGAAAAAAACCATCTTTGCTGGAGAAATACCTGACCATCTATTTGTTTCAGGCCAACAGATAATAAAAAAGGCAGTACTGTCGATTATAGGGAAATGATTCTAGGTGGAGGAAACAGCTGTGATGAAGCCCTGAGGGCATGGAAGAACTTGGTGTTTTCAAAGGCGTCCAGTATAGACAGGGAGTACTGAGCACTAAGGAAAGTGGAACAATTCCCGTTGGACACTGAAGAATGCTTCCAGTCATACAGATCTCGAATTTCATTATTTACAACCAAGATAAAAACAAATGTTTCATCTCTGTTTTTTTAAGATGCAATTTAAAAAATGAAAATCAAAAACAAATAAGGGGAGTAAGGTAACGCTAACAAAAATTGTAAAACCTTAGAGGTGTTGAAGTGAGTAACTAATTCCTGGTTTTTAAATGACCAGCCCAGGCTACGTGTGATACACATTTCTAACTGGGGCTGCTGATGTTAATTAGGAAGCATACTTTGACTCTATACTAGGCATTCCCAGCATGTGTTCTGTAGAATGCTGATTTTAAAAAGTTGTTAACTGGAAATTTGGGAAGGAATTCCAAGGCCAAATTTTGCTCAATATAAACAAAAAAACATTTGCAGATCTTTCAACATGGAAATATACATTATCTATGAATAATTATACAATTTGTGTGGCCACTGCCCTCTCTTCTTCCTGAACTACCCTGGAGCACTGAGCTCCAGGGGACAAAATTTGGTCATTGCTGCTCCTGGAGACTCTAGACTCTACAATAATAAATCTCCCTTGGTTCTTGTTAGCCTATTATAAAATACTGTTTCTTTTCATGTATCTTCCATTAAAATAATTATGAAAGCCTTAATCTTAAAGAAATAAAATGGGCTATTTATTCTGTTAGGCAAAGGAGATTAATTTGATGGCTTTATTTCGGATTTTATTGCTAGCTGAGGTTTTATACCTGGATGTTGAAGCTGCATAATCTGACCGAAAGCAAATTAGGAATGTAAACAGTCAGGAAAATCTTCTCCCACAACTTTTAGACATGCTACTGTGATCTGAGGTCCTTTGGATCAACCAAACTGGTATTTACTTGAACTATATCAAATGCCATATTAATTTGGCCTTATTTCATGGAATCAATGATTGTCTAAAACAATCACATAACCTCAAAAGAGAAAGTAGATGATTCAAATACTGTAATTCTGAGAGATATGGATGCATTTTTAATAGCTTTTTATTTTGAAATTGTGTAACACAAGAAAAGTAGTACTTGCAAAAGTACTTACAAAGAGTTCCTGGGTACCCTTCATCCAGCTTCCCCCAATGATAATATAACATATTGTCAAAACCAGGAAACTGATGGTGCTATAATACTATTTACTCAGGTATAGACTTCATTTGGATTTCAGTAGCTTTTACACACATTTCGTGTGTGTGTGTGTGTGTGTGTGTGTGTGTGTGTGTGGTGGGGTGGTGGTGGATATCTTTTAAGGAAGGATTTTTCCCAGGGAGTTTTCAAAAAAGACAGCCGCCTAAGCAAGCTAATTAGATATCCACTGCTAACATTTTGACCTCAATTAGGTGAAGGATTCCTAATTAAATCATTACAGGCTTTTGTGTTAAATGGTAATTGAATGCCTAAAAGTTCTTCACAATTATATCATATTAACAAGAATGTATTTGCATTTTTAATGCTTTATTGATTTCCAATTCAGGACAGGGCTGTTAGTTCTTTCTTACCATGCCATTGAAGGCTTTACAAATTGTTCTTTAGGGTTGACAAGCTTATGGAATGGGTTAAAAAACAACCAAGTTTGTGACCCACTCAGGGTTTTACCCACTGCCGTATTTTAGCTACTCCTTCCCACAACTACCACCGTCTATTTAAATACAAATTTGTGGGTAGGAAGACAGACGACAGAGTAAAACTGAAGACACTCCCTTTCTTTTAAAATGTTTATATCATAGAGCATGGTTTCTCTAGATTCAGGCCTAATTTTCAGAGGCCACTGTTAGTTGGCTTGACTAATTTGGCTGCACACATAAAATCTTTAGGTTTCAATTATGTTTCATATTTATGTATGTAACATGAATTTGTGATCAATAATGATCATCTGTGTTTATAGGGATATAGCACATGACCCTTAATATCATTTTATCCATTGATTTCTCTAAAATATTTACCCAGATCTGTTGACAATACTTGTTTTCATTTATTGGTTCATCTCTTATACTGGCTTTTCCCAACCCACTGAAAAAAATTTGTACAATGTGGTTAAAAAAAAAAAAAAAAAAAAAAAAACTCAATGTCTACCTACTTTACAATCAACCATGGGCCTGAATCTATCTTTCTTCATTAATATCTCCCAGGAGTTTGTTAAATGATAAAAGCTACATTAAAACAATCATTAGAGATTTTTTTTAAAGGAATATCTTTGCAAACGTGCCATGGAGAAAATATTTTTTTTGAAATCAGCAATCATTCTTACCTAATGTTTCATTTAGCTGAACACACATTTTAATAATCAAGCACATACCATACGATCCAGCAACCCCACTCCTGGGCATATATCTGGAGAAAAGCATGATTCAAAAGGATACATGCACACCAATGTTCATTGCAGCACTATTTATAATAGCCAGGACATGGAAGCAACCTAAATGTCCATCAATGGAGGAATGGATAAAGAAGATGTAGTATTTATGTACATACAATGGAATATTACTCAGCCATACAAAAGAAAGAAAAAAATGCCATTTGCAGAGACATGGATGGACCTAGAGATTGTCATACTGAGTGAAGTAAGTCAAAGACAAATATATGATATCGTTTATATGTAGAATCTTAAAAAAAGGTACAAATGAATCTATTTACAAAACGGAAATTGAGTCACAGATGTAGAAAACAAACTTATGGTTACCAAGGGAGAAAGGGGGGGAGGGATAAATTGGAAGATTGGGATTGACATATATACACTACTATATAAAAAATAGATAACTAATAAGAACCTACTGTATAGCACAGGGAACTCTATTCAATACTATGTAATGACCTATATGGGAATAGAATCTACAAAAGAGTGGATATATGTATATGTATAACTGACTCACTTTGCTGTACCGTGGAAACTAACACAACATTGTAAATCAACTATACTCCAATAAAAAATTAATTAAAAAGTAAAAAAAAATCAAGCATAAAGGTAATGCTAACTTTTCTGCTGTCATACAATATCAAAGATAGAAATAATGTAACAGCTAAATGAAAAGTCTGCCCCAGGTTATGTATTTCAAGTTTCTAGTATTATTTAGGGGAATATAAATTTTTTTCGAAGTATTCAGGTATGATTAGAAGTGAACAATTATTCAGATATAATTGTAGGTGAACAATAATAAAAACAAACAAATGAACAAACATATTTCTCCAGAAGCATGTCATGGCAAAGGGTCCAGAGAATTCAGCTAATGCACAGAATGATCTTACCTCTTTTCTCCCACTGAAGAACAGAACAGACTGGCTAGAAAAATGTTTAAATTTTCACATAGCACTTCATTTCTCTTTCATTGTACTAGATGCACTAAGACTCCTCTACAAATTCAAGTCCTTGGAAAGTACTTTAAAATATCTAGTGCTGGTAGTAAAGTATTAATCTACAAATGAATCAACACTCCTATTGATATGTTCATGTTTCTCTGGTCTGCTCTTTCTGATCACTTGTATAGTCAAACCCCCTTATAAAATTTTGTGTTATGCATTCACCTACATGAGGAATGGTTCACTTAAATAATCCTATGTTTCTGGTAATGAAATGGGAGGGCTGAAATACTTCAGACATAATATAGCTGAACCCATCATGGAGTCATAATGCAAATGTTAATTATTTTTCCAAGTTTTATGGTAATAACATGGGCTTATGTATGTTTTTGCAAATAATTTACACTTCACTACTTTTACCAAATGTTTGATTGAGCAGTTACTATGAGAAGTTCCACAAAGTAATTTTCAATTGAGTGGTTTTATCCCAGGTCTATCCAAATTGAAACATCATCAAAGTGTGCCAGGCTCTGTTATGAGCCTCTTCAGATCTGCTCAGCTCACCTGGCCTTGTTTTGCAGCCTAAAGAGCCCCAGGGATGACTTGTACCATCCTTGTAGTCTTAACTATCATCACATCCTAAAACACAGGCTGTGTAGTGCTCCCCAGAGATAAAGCCTGGACTGTGCCATAGCCTGCATCCTGTCTGATATCTTTCATGTTTTCCAACTCTCTGAATCTCTATACCACGCCTGCATAATTTCTTCAGATTTTTTATACCTAACCGTACTTCTGTTTTCATCTGTCTAATCTTTTTTTTCAACTCACCCATATCATTTTTAATTTCAGTGATATCTTTTTTCAATATGCTTTTTCCATTTCTAAGAAGTTCATTTTTTTCCCAAATGTGCTTTGTCTTTTTTAAAAAATTAGTGGTTTCCCTAGATTTTATAATATACATTTACAACTAATTTAAGCACACTTTCAAATAACACTATACTGTCTCACGGGTAGTGCAAATACCTTATAAAAGATGATTCCCCATTCCTTCCTCCCATCCCCTAAAACATCGCTGTCATTTATTTCACTTATCCATATCAATTAGATCAATTAAGAATAGACAAGATTTTATTTCACCTTCATTTCTCCTTTCTCCAGTGCTTTGCCTTTCTTTATGTAGGTCCAAGTTTCTTCTTACTGAAAAATTTCTTTTAACATTTCTTGCAGGGCCGGTTTGCTGGCAATGCGTTCTTTGTTTTAGTTTGTCTGAGAAAATCTTTATTTCTCTTTCCTTCTTGAAGGATAACTTCACTGGATACAGAATTCTATCTGGTGTGTTTTGTTTTGTTTTTTTCTTTCAGCGCTTCAAATATTTCACGCACTGTCTTCTTGCTTGCACGGTTTGCTGAGAAGTCCACAGTAATTCTTACCCTTGTTCCTCTAGAGGTAAGGTGATATCTTTCTGCCCCCAGCTTCTTTTAAGATTTTATCTTTGTCTTAGTTTTTCTGCAGTTTAACGGTGATTTACGTAGGTGTAGATTTTACTATTCTCTGAGCTTCCTGGAACTGTGGTTTGGTGTCTAATTAATTTTGGAAATGTCTTGGCTGTTATCACATTAAATATTTCTGTTTCGTTCTCTCTTTTATCTCTTTGTGGTGTTCTGATTAATCACATATTATCCTTTTAAAAATTGTCCTTACAGGGACTTCCCTGGTGGTCCAGTGTTTAAGACTTCACCTTCCAATGCAGGGGGTGTGGGTTCGATCCCTGGTAGGGGAGCTAAGATCCCACATGCCTCTTGGCCAAAAAACCAAAGCATAAAACAGAAGCCATATTGTAACAAATTCACTAAAGAATTTAAAAATGGTCCACATAAAAAAAAATCTTAAAAAAAAATTGTCCTGCAGTTCTTGAATATCCTGTTGTGATTTTTTTTCCATTCTTTTTTTTTCCCCTTTTGCTTTTCAGTTTAGGAAGTTTCTATTGACATATCTTCAGCTAATTGATTCTCTCCTTGGCCATATCCAGTCAGCTGATGAGCCCATCAAAGACATTCTTCATCTCTCTTACAGAATTTTCATTTTCTAACATTTCTTTTTGATTCTTTCTAACTTTCGATCTCTCTGTTTCCATTACTCATTGTCTATTCTTGCATGTTGCCTATTTTTTCCACCAGAGCCTAGTTGCTGCAGAGGCTTCTGCTCCAGTAACCTGATCTCACTGTGATTCTCTGTATTTGCCTATATCTCAAGACTCTGGGGCGGACATTTACCCTGTCACCTGAATTCTCTCATGCATCCACGTCATTTTTTTTTACAGATTTTTTTCTTGTTGTAAGCACAGAAGTGACAACTCTTAAGCTCTTTACATTAAGTTAGAGCTATAATCATGAATCCAAATCTACTCTGCTTTATCTCTACGGTAAAGATATTTATCAAATTTTTGTTCCTTCTCTGATGTTTTGATCCACTCTCAAACATTTATAAATATTTTGTTTCCAATAATTCCATCATCTCCAATTCTTGGGTTCTGATTATGTTTTTTTTCCTGACAACTCTTGCTAATCTGACTTTTTCCCTCGTATGTCTTGTAATTCTGACTTATGAGCTCATCCTTGGTGGATCCATCTGGGAAAGTCAACCTCTTGGGTTGATGGAGTGTCTTCTTTTCTCAATGTTATTAACTTCTGCAAGGTAGCAGGTGTGATATCAACTGTGGACAACTTTAAATGTATTTCTCAGCCCGAGTTTATCCCAATTACAACAGTACTGTGAATTCAAACCCCAAAGACATATGAGGGCATATCTATATTTACAAATCTTTAGGCAATTTAAAAATATTTACAGCCCAGGCTGAAACAGATAAAGTCCCTTGATTATTCCTATATTAAGAGGGTAATAATCGGAAATATCTGTTAGGACATTTCAAATTCAGCCTCTTTGTGAACTCTTTATCCTGTCCTTCACAGATTATCAGCACTACAAAGGAATTATTGTAATCATTAAGAAGGTACAATGTGGTGATACCCTCAGCAAATATCACCTAGTTATAATAAATCAACATAGTCAAGAGTTAATGAATTAGACATTATGTTTGCTACAGTCACTTAAAACCATAGGCTTTAAACCATCTAGAGGAATTCATATCAGGCCCTGTATTGGCCTTAAAGGGTAACTCTTTAAAGAAAAAAAAGACTTAAAAATTAATTACCACTATATAAATATTTTATAATTCCTTCACAGCACAATGTTAGTATTTCAACGTAGAATCCCCTGAGCATGATTTCTGGTTCATGAGTTTCTTATGCTCTAAGTGATTTGTTATGTTGAGGCACTTTCACCCATGGAGAAAACTGAGTTCTCTTAAAATAATTACTAGCTCTTGATTCTCTCTCCAAACCCACCCCCTCCAAACCTGCACCACACCCCCTCCTTGGCTTTCATCTCTCAGGGGAGGGCAGTTCTCCTACAGTTGCTGAGACTAAAATCTTGGGGTCATCTGGGTACTCCTCTCTTTCACCCAATCCCATCTTCTCCTCCAGCAAACCCTGAAAGCTCTACCTTCCAAACATCCAGAATCCAAACATCTCTCTTCTGCATGATTGGAGTAATCTGATCACTAATCAACATGTTTTGCCTTTTCCGTGATAAAGTCTGTACTCCACGGAGCAACCAGAGGGAATCTTTATTATATATTCACAACACATCACTTTATTTACCGAGTCAGACCACATCACACCCTGCTCATCACTCTCCGATGACTTCTCATCTCACTCAGAATAAAATTCCAAGTTCAAAAGTAACATGCCTGCGAGACTCTATGTGATGTGACCAGAAAGCAGAATGTCTCAGGTCATTTAACTCCTTCTCTAGTGTCAGCTTCTCAGAGAGACTGGCTTTGACCAGGGGATATCCCCCTGTCACTCTATCCCCTGCTAGGTTTTAATATGTTTTTTCCTTGTCTGTAGAACTAATAACATAGTATTTCTACATGCTTCCCGACATTTGTTTATTATCTCTTAACAATTCGTCCCCAAAGAATTTGCTGTTATTTCTGCAGGAGCCAGATCACTGCCTGGAACAAAGGAGGTGATTTATCAGTATTTTTTCATTCATCAAAAAATATTTGCTTCACTCTATTTAGTGTTCAGAATAAGATGTTGAGCCAAATGTCCACTGGTACATTATTAAACATAGAGCAGTAAAAAAATGTGCACTGATATTGTAAAGAAAGGGTGTATGAACAGAGCCTAGGGAACCATGAGTCGTTTCTCTGAAGAACTGACATCTGTACAGATGTGGACATGTGACAGGTGTTTTGAGCGACAAGGACACTTCAGGCCAAGGATCAGCTTGTGCAAAGGCCCTGTGGCAGGATTTACAAGCATGCAAATGAGAGAAGCCTAATGTGTCTGTTGAACAAAGAAAAGGAAGAGACAGAGTAAAAATGAAATTATGGCAAATTATGAAGTCTGTACAGACCTTGATAAAAAGTGGTCTTTATCCTTGGGCCACTGAGCAGTTATTTAGTTTTAAGCAGGTGATCAGGTTTTCAATGTAAGAAGACAATTAAGGCCTCCAGAACAGGAAATTCAGATACTTTTGCAGTCATCTAGGGACGAAAAGGTGAAAATATGAGATAGGAGACTGATTACAGTCTAATTACCTGTGGTTAGTTTTCTATAGATATTTGGATGTTAAAACTGGCATGGCTGGGTGACTAACTACACTGAGAAAACAGGGAGGTATCAAAGATACATTCTAGATTAATGGTTTGCTCACACGTAGGGAAACTGATGTTATTCCCTGATTTGCGAGGGAAAGGAAGGTGTGAATTAATGAATCTGGACTCACACGTTTTTCTCTTGCTTTGGCACTGATGTTTAGAGACTGTGTTATTGTTCCTAACGAAACTCTGCCCTCCAAACTATGCAAAATACCTTGGTAAGAATGCAGCTCATTTTAAGACTATCCTCATAATGTGTGAACGCATCTTAACTTCGGCATAGTTCAGAACTGTCCTCGCAAATAACCTTAATGTGTCCCTATGACTTTTATTTTCTCTTTGCTTTGCTGCTGAGGAGTGATTTACTCATGCTGTTGGGCAGGACAAGGTGGAGAATTTGAACTCAAAGAACATTTTTAGAAGTAATCCTTGGCTCCAAACAATTTAGAGTCTGGAAATATGCAATAAATAATATCTAAAGTAATACATCTTCTAGAACAATTCTTTATAAGAAGCAGGTCTCATGGATTATCTTCATTGCCAAAAACCAGACTCTTAAATCAGAGGCAAAGTATTAGCCATCAAAATATTAGTGTCAGTAGAAATATATGGAGATGCCTCAACATTTAATTTCAGTATAGGCTACGTGAGTGTTTTTAAATAAATGAGGCAAACTCAACAGAACGTTATTAAATTAAAAAATGGTAGTTAGTGGACCTGAAATGATAATTCTATTTTACTCAAAAATTATGAAAATATATGTCTTTAAGGCAACAATTTGGGTTTAATCATTAAATGTTTAATCATTCCTTAGATGCTCTGATTTAATAAAACCAAAATATTGGAATAATAATATATAAAATTTCACTTTTTATATAAATGGCTGCTACTCTATAAACACAACCACAATTGTAAATATTATATCATTATTAAAAACCTAAATGCAATACATTAATTTTGCATTTTGGTTCAGAGTATAATATTGAGGAAACAAAATACAACACCTGATCTAATTCAGGAGGAAATAAATAAAAATAACACACAACGATGCATCTAACCATTTTTCGTTAGTGCAAAGAATTTTCTGATGTAGAGAGTCAGCCAAATGTCCACACAGAAAAAAAGAAATCACAAGCAGCCTCCTTTGAAGTAAGTCTGAGCTGAAATACCTAGAGCTTAAAAGCACATTGGAAAGGAATCTTACTTTTGGTGATTTGGAGAAAGTCATCTCACTGTTACTGAGCATGGCTGGATAATTAGAATCGGAGTGGAAATCTATAAGGGGAAATTATTTAAAAATAGATTGGTTATCCTTGAACAGATATGAATAAATGATAGTACGGCTAACATAAAATATGGGCTTATCATCTTTGTCTTTATATAACATCTTGATATTTTGGAGACAATACATACAGCAAAATTACTAGAAAAATATGTAATCATCATTTTATTATTGAACACAATTTGTTTATAAAAAACTTCTTACTAATTTACAGGGTTGGGACCTCATGAATAAGGCTGCTACGAATCCTTGTGTGCAAGTCTTTGTGTAGACATATATCTTTATTTCTTTTGAGTAAATAGCTAGGAGTTTAATTGCTGGGTCATAGGGAAAGTATATGTTTAAATTTTTAAGAAACCCTCAAACTGTTTTCCTAAATGGTTTTATAAGTTTGCACCCTGACCAGCAATCTGGAGGAGTTCCAGTTGCAACAAACACTCACCCTGCCTTGGTGTTGTCAGGTGCAGTGGTATTTCACTGTGGTATTAATTTGCACATACTTGATAACTAATGAGCATCTCTTCGTGTGCTTAATAGCAATTTGTATATTTAATTTTGTATTAACTTGTGTGTTCAGATATTTTGCCAATTTATTTATTTTACATCAACTTTTTATTTTAGAAAAAAATTTGGATTTACAGAAAAATTGTGAACACAGTATAGATTGTTGTTCCCATAAACCTACACCCAGTTCCCCTATGATTAACATTGTACATTTGCTTGGCACCTTTGTTAATTTTATTGAACTAATAGTGATACATTACTATTAACTAAAGTCAATACTTTAGTTAGATTTTCTTATTTTTCACCTCATGTGCTTTTTCTGTCCCTGGATTCCATTCATGGTAACACAGTACATTGAGTTGTCACGTCTCCTTAAGCTACTCTTACCTGTGATAGTTTCTCAGACTTTCCTTGTTTTTGATGACCTTGACAGTTTTGAGTAGTGGCCAGGGATTTTGTAAAATGTCCCTCTATAGGGAATTTTCTGAAATTTTTCTCATGACTAGCGTAGGTTACAGGTTTTGGCAGGGATAACACGGGTAAAGTATCATTTTTATCACATCATATCAAGGGCACATAAATGAATGTGACTCATCACTATTGGTGTTAACTTTGATCACGGGGCTGAGGTCTTGTTAGGTTTCTCCACCATAAAGTTACTTATTCTAATTTTTTCCACACTGTGTCCTTTGGAACGAAGTCACTATGTGTAACCCACACTTAGGGAGGGCAGTTTATGCCTCACTTCCTTGGGGGCAGAGTATCTACATAAAATATTTGGAATTCTTCTTCAGGGCAGATTTGTCCCTCCTCCATTCATTTATGTACTCAATTGTTTGCTAATATCAATATGGACTCATGGATATTTATTTTATGCTTTGTGTTATAATCCAATCCTACTTTATTTATCTATTGTTCAAATCATCCCATCTTTAGCCATTGGGAACTCTTTCGCTTGGATCCTGTGTTCCTTTGACATATCCTCTCAACATAGTTTTTTTGTTTGTTTGTTTTTAGCACTTACTTTGGGACACTAAAGATAGACCAGGCGCACCTTGAGTTCTCTTTCTGTCTTGATCCTATAATTAGCATTTCTCCAAAGATACCTGAATCCTTTGGAAATGTGGATGCCTGGGAGAAATCATTTTCCTTATAAAGTTTTAAGTGAACAGAGAAGGTTTCTCATGATAATTTGGGAAAGCAGGATAATCCAGATAATCTCTCTTTATCAAATGACTGCTTTATATTTGGATATAGATTTTGGAGTCTATGCGATGACTCATGTTAAAACTTACAAAAAGCGATCGCACTTTCTAGATGTTTTAAATATCTTTTAAAAAACCTGTCTGTCACAACAGGATTTTATGACAAGTGTGAAATTTACTGAAGTGGCCTTTTCCAGCTATTGTTTCCAACTCTAACATATTCTAGGGCATACGAGAATCAGACTAAAGCACTCATTATATACCTGCTTTATGTGCAGTTTTATTCCAGAGACCTTCCAATCTGGTTGGGAAGACACATGAACACTGCATTTTAAAGATGGCAAATTCCTGGATTAGACATCAATAAGTTTCAAGTCTAGTTTCAATTCTGCTGTACATGAGGTGCATGATACAGATACTGTAAAAAATCACGATTTGGGGGGCATTCTGTTAGATAAGGAGGTTAGATCAGAGGATTAGCAAGATGCTTTCAAGTGCTAGCATTCTGTTCTGCAAAGGCGACGCAGCCCATAATTAAGAGCTGAAGCACTGAGTGTAATTACTGTGCGAGTTCAGAGAACCCAAAGAATGGTGTGAGCTAAAGCTACGGGGGGAGGAAATGATGAAAGATGTGTGACCAAGGATTTCAGGTGACTGCAAAATGTGTAGTGCTTGGATTTATAACCAAAGTGAAACGTTTATGACCTGGTCATCACCTCTGTTTTATTTCATGTGACAACAGTGACACTAATCCACTTTCAGTCAAATTGATCAGTTGCTTTATTAAATGACTTACGGCTTACTATCGGACTGAGGTTTAATAGAAATGTAGGATGTGTGTTTCATTTCAGAATAAAACACAGAAGTTATTTTAAGCTTAACTCATGTTGAAGAGTAAAATTCCTAATACTTTAGTTGTCTCTTATAATGAACTGTTCCCAGTGCCAAGAGTATCCCTTCTAGCTGGTGAGATGGCTTTTTAAAAGGTTCCCAGATGTTGAAGAATTCTGGTTAGGTATTTTATTTGCGTTCTTGTTTCTGACCCCAAGATGTGTGCGAATCCCCATCTGCAATCAGAGAGCAGCCTGTATAAGGACCTGCCAAGTGCGGCAAACAATGTTTGCTACCAAGTGCTGCTCATTACTTTCTTTGACAGTTTCAGCTCAGGGTTAGAGACTAACGGTAACATTCCCCACGGTGTTGAGATGCAAATTCATGGAAACAGCTGCCTCTGGTAAACATTTTAAGTGTTGAAACAGCCATCCACTTCCAGTCCCAGGGAAACATACGCTAAGTATAATGATATTAATAAAAGGAATAAAAATGATTCAATTTCATTTCTTTGTATGGCTGAGTAATATTCCATTGTATATATGTGCCACATCTTGTCTGTCATACAGACTGAAGTAAGTCAGAAAGAGAAAAACAAATACTGTATGCTAACACATATATATGGAATCTAAAAAAAAAAAAAAGGTTCTGATGAACCTAGGGGCAGGATAGGAATAAAGACGCAGACGTAGAGAATGGACTTGAGGACACGGGGAGCGGGAAGGGGAAGCTGGGATGAAGTGAGAGAGTGGCATGGACATATATACACTACCAAATGTAAAATAGATAGCGAGTGGGAAGCAGCCGCATAGCACAGAGAGATCAGCTCGGTGCTTTGTGACCACCTCGAGGGGTGGGATAGGGAGGGGAGGAGGGAGGGAGACGCAAGAGGGAGGGGATATGGGGATATATGTAAACGTATAGCTGATTCACTTTGTTATACAGCAGAAACTAACACACCATTGTAAAGCAATTATACTCCAATAAAGATGTAAAAAAAATAAATAAAAGGAATAGATGTGTTTTCTGGGTTTAGAGCTATAGCACAGGGGGATTCATGTGGCTGGAAAGAGAAGATGAAAGAAAATTTTTTTGTCTCTTTGATTCCCTACAAGCAAAATGCCCCAAATTAAAGATTGAGAAGTATGATTTGGCTATGTTAAGAACATTTCAAAACTACATGAATGGTATTTAAAGTTCAGATGCTAAAAACTTTTTTGTTAATGAGAATCTGTTCCTGGTGATGGCTACATTATTTTTTTAAATAAACTTTCACCAATTATAACCATATTGCAGTCTCACATGTGTTTTACTCTTTCTGCTAGGTTGGTGATTGTTATTTGAAGGATACTATGTCTGTTCATGTAGTGAAAAATAAAAGCAAATGATAGAAAGAAGACAACAAGATGCGAATTAAATCCTAAATAACAAACTTGGCTCTGTTGAGCTGGCACAATGGAGGAGTAGAAAGAACTCTCTTTGCAGCGAATCAGAAAACCAAGAATCTTGGCTTTACCAGCAACTCCATGTAGAAACTTAAACAATTCGTGTTACCTGTCAGCATCTCAGTTCTTATGTAAAAATGAGTAAATAGGAAAGGACCATCTGTAAGATTTCTTCCAGACCTAAATAACTGATATTTATGTTAACAAGAACACTATTGCTGGGCAGAATCTTCAGTTAAAAGAAAGACTCCACAGTAGTAAAGGAAAAAAAGAGACAAAGGAAATAACACTAAGAAGATTGCCAGTCTTACACATAAAATCCTGACAAGAATCGTATTTGTAAGGAGGTATATTATACCAAAAATGACAGAATATTTGCATGTTAAAGCTGGATCTTTTAAAGTTTGATTTGATAATACAATGAGGAAATCAAGGCTCAGATGAGTGAGTGTAAAGGATGAATGACTGGAATCCAGGATCCCTAATGCCAGGAAGATGTTTCCACTGCATCAGCTGCCTAGACGGCCAAGCATCATGCTTACTTTAGTGTCATCATGATTTTCATGCTATTATACCTTCTGCCTCATTCTTTCATCTGCTACGGGAGCTTAGATGTTCCTCTCTCATCATTCATTTACTGAACGTCATCCTACGTGTCAGGGACTATTCTAAGCAAGGGCTACTATTGTAGATGGTGGGGCATTTTTTTGTCATGAGAAGCACCCAAAACAAACGTTGTACAAAAATGTTTACCAACAAGAAGGTCCTACTGTATAGCACAGGGAACTATATTTAATACCTTGAAATAACCTAGAATGGAAAAGAATCTGAAAAAGAGTATGTTATATATGTAATATATATATTCTGTTACATGTTTTATATACGCATATGTATATATAAAACTGTGCTGTACACCAGAAACATTGTAAATCAACTATACTTCAATGTAAAAATAAAATAATTTAAAAAATGTGTACCTACAGATAAAATTTCAGGCTTCTCTAGCACTTCTATGATATGAGTAAAACACCAGCTCAAGGGTGATCTGCTTTATATCAGCAAACAACAACTGTATGTGGACAACATGAATATTGACATGATTTAAATATATCCCTTCAAATAGATACAAGCTTGAAAAGGAAATCATCGTCAAGGCAAATCTTTTTTGTTCCTTAAAAATATTCAGAAATGTTATTGATCTTAAATAGATGTACTGAGTGTGTACAGAGTGAAAGTCATCCACCTAAACATGAATCCGTCATTCTCAGAAGCACTAACTTGCTCTCAGGGAAATAAAAAACAAATGTATTTTTTGGTAAGATTTTGAAATATACTTGGCTTATCTATTTACATATTTTATTATAATTATATTTATTTTTTCAAATTTTAAAGGCTATTAATTATAGAGATATAATTATAGAGATTAATTATTGAGATCATGATGCCACAGAGTTCAGTTCTCTAATATACTTGTATAACATACAGAATACCTATGCGTAACAGATAAATAAAAATAATAAAACTCTTAAAAAGGATGATTTTGAAGATTTACATTATTTATTCTTCCCCATTCTTAGCCTACGTTGATATTTTTACCCATCTTTGAGAGAGAACTTGGCTTCTGTAATACTTATGTAAAAGTGCTGACTGAACATGAAATAAAAATTGAGTCTGCGTTTTCTTTAAAATTCCTCTAGCACTAAACAATATTATGGGTAATTCTGGTGGTACTTAGGATAATTTTACACAGAGGCAAATGAAGGATTTCTTGAGAAGATGCATTTAGATGCCCAAACAATTTAAATCAGGTAGTACGGAGGCAAAATACAAATAAGCAAGCAAACCACAAGAAAAACACTATGTGATGAACTTTTGTAAAACAAATAAGAAAACCAATCTATTAAATAAATTGATGTAATTGTTAAAATAAGTTTCCAGGCTAAAGCATAAAGAGTGACAAATGTGTATGAAATTTTAAAAAGCAATTCAAGTAAACTTGGCCGCTTTTATGGATAATTATCACAAGATTAGAGTGAAAAATCATTTCTTAAACTCACAGTGGGCAACCACAGTTGATGAGATGCTGTGCGTTTAGGTACATTGTTTCCATTTTCTACTAAACAGAAGCGACAATTTTGTCCATAAACAATGGGTCATCATTTTTTTCAACATCCAATAAAATTTTTCTCACCACTTCCCAAGCCTTTGCCAACCAAGCTCCTCGTCCTTTTTTTGGGTCAGCTTAGCTAAGTAGTTTCCTTCTTCCCAATGCCACATATTTTAGATTTTTGCTATGGCAACATCCCACTTCTAGGTCCTACTTTCTATACCATGTTTCTGCTCCTGCATAGCAAACCACCTCAAAACTTCGTGATTTAAAATAAAAATTGTTGCTTTCCAACCCCGGCCTGGCAGGATGGCTCCCACAAAGAAGGGCTTCGAGAAGGGCTGGTCCGCCATCAACAAGGTGGTGACCAGAGAATATACTGTCAACATTCACAATATCCACCCCCATGGAGTGGGTTTCAAGAAGCATGCCCCTCAGGCACTCAAAGAAATCCAGAAACTTGCCATGAAGGAGATAGGAACTCCAGATGTATGCACTGACACCAGGCTCAACAGAGCTGTCTGGGCCAAAGGAATAAGGAATGTTCCATACCGTAACCGTGTGCGTTTGTCCAGAAAACATAATGAAGACAAAGACACAAACCCGTGTCCCCTGCATTGCCAGGGGGATTCCTAACCACTCCTCCGCAAGGGAAGTCCCAGATCATCTTTCTTGATAATGGGTTATTGTTAGGTTATATGGGCTAAGCAGCCACAGGACAAAGATATAAAGGCATTGTATGATAGGATGCGCTTTGCATACAAATTGCTTCAACTAATCATATTTTGAGAACATAATTAGCAGCCTTGGGAAAAATAAACAAAGATAGCTGTAGGTTCTAATGCAGCATCTTCAGGCCTTAATCTCTCTGGTATGGGAAATCTAAATAAACATATGCCCCTTTGGGATTAGCCAAATGGGATAGTGGCATATATTATTATTCAGCACCTTTGATGAGTTATGATATTAATTAAATGTTACAAGTAAAGGACATTCTATGCAAATGAGGATAACTTTAGAATGAGATTTTTAATCTGACCATCTAGGTCATAAACAGGAAGTGACTTTTGTTGGTTTCCATACAGGTGAATAAAACTTCATTTTTCCATAAAGTAGAACAACCTATGCCCACACATCGCTGAAACATGCATGTGTACTGATGCATGATATTTAATTCAACAAATTTATATTGAGCTCCTATACTGTTGGACACTATGAGCTCATATAATGTGTGGACCAAAAAGCTCGTAATACTAATCTCCTATCTTTGATGCTGTTGATTACAAGGTGAACATTTCTTACATGTGGCACTAAGAGAAAAAGTTGCTGATTAAAGCAGTTGCCATTGTTAAAAAATGTCTTAGAATTAGTTAAAAAAAAAAAAAAGCAGTAAAATTTATTGAACACTTACTATGCATGAGGCATTGTACCAAACCCTAAACCTCACAACAACCATATGAGGTACCGTTATAACTTCTAACCTACAGATGGGAGAAAGTAGGTTCACAGAAATTAAATCACTTCCCCAAAGCCACGTAATAAGTTACCAAGATTAAGGGTCCCATCTTTCAACAGCATAGCACTCTACTACTTGAAGTTTATTAGAGAAAGAACACACTTTATTTTCTAAATAATATACTATGCAAAGTGTTGCATAGGGTTTCTTGGTACCTCGTAAGAAAAATATTTCAGGCAATCTCTGAATTCTTAGATAGCATCCAGATGTGATATTTAAAAATACTTTAAACAATAGGTGTTGCCTGAACATAGTGCTAAACGTGTAAAGACAGTGTTTGCCAATTCGCATGGGTAACTGAATTGTATAAAGAATCTGAGAATTTTGGAGTGAGAAAAATAGTATAAATCATTTAGCCTAGCTTTCGGAATGAAGAACTTGGAATCCAGGGAGGTCTAAGCACCTGCTAAAGGTCAAAGTAGCAACTCATGGCAGAGACAGTAAGTACAATGCAGATATTTCAGATCCTGCTTTCGACAATGCCATTATTTACAGCGCACGTTATAAATTCTATAGACATGGTGACCCAGCGAAAGGTATTTAGGCAAGTTAGGGACACAACTGGAATTTGTCTTATTATTATTGATAGTAAGATTTTATTATTTTGTCAATGTGACTGATTTTGGTCAGAGGAAGGCATGTATTGGATTATTAAGTAAGTCTCAAGGGAGCAATTTTGATACCCAAGACCATGTTTGGTAACATCTAGAGACATTTTTGATTGTCAGGACTCGGGGAGGTGCTACTGGTATGTAGTGGAGAGAAGCCATGCATGCTGCTGAACGTCTTACCATGAACAGAACAGCACCCTCCCACTAACACGCGTGCACACACACACACACACACACCCCAAATAATTACCTAACCCAAATGTTAATAGTGCTGAGACTGGGACTTCCCTGGTGGCACAGTGCTTAAGAATCCGCCTGCCAGTTCAGGGGACACGGGTTCAAGCCCTGGTCTGGGAAGATCCCACATGCCGTGGAGCAACTAGGCCCGTGAGCCACAATTGCTGAGCCTGCGCGTCTGGAGCCTGTGCTCCGCAATGAGAGAGCCCGCGACAGTGAGAGGCCCGCGCACCGCGATGAAGAGTGGCCCCCGCTTGCCACAACTAGAGAAAGCCCTCGCACAGAAAAGAAGACCCAACACAGCCATAAATAAATAAATAAATTAATTAATTAAAAAAAAAATAGTGTCCATAAAATTTCTAAAAAAAAAAAAAAAAAAAAATCTAGCCAACCTGATTCTGAATGTTTGGCTCTGGCCTCTTACTTGCCCTATGGCCATGTAGGTTTGTGGGAAAGTTGGATTTAATTGCTGTAGTGTCTAGGACCTGTTACTCAAAAACTGAATATTGGTGGAAAAATGATATATAAAAAATAGAAAGCAAAGCACTATATGATATTACCATTAGCAGGATAATGTTTTCTCCTATTTGGGGTAACTCTGGTATCAAATTAATAGTAAGGGCCAGGTATTTCACCTGTCTTTAATTATCCTTGAGAATATTTGCTCAAATCCAGTGCAAAAGAAAAGGCAATACTAGAATGTAGAAAAATTGGGCATGACTTCAAACTGATGAACTATTTCTTGCCTTTAACATTCTGATAATTTGAAGTTATTTGGACATTGAGTTGACATACCTATTATTTAAAATAGCTTTGATGTGGTTAAGAGCACACACATTTTCTTCTTTTGTAAAAATGTCACTTGACTCACAAAACTTCTATCATTCATGATAACTAACCATGAGAAAAATAAGCTGATGAAATATTTGCATTTTTAGTTTTAAGAGAGCTATACTTTGTGATATGAGGTTAATGAATACTTCTAAGTATCCCAGAGGGCCGAAAAAGCTTGTTATAATGTCACTTGAAATTATAATGATAGAAAAACAATGACAGCTGATAGCTTTGTTTCCAGAGAATTACACTGGAATAAGGAAAACAAACATGAAAGACGGTTCCTTGTTCACAAGGAAGGTGAGTTGACCTGCTAGTTAAGATGTAAAACAACGTGTCAGAGCTGTCAAAAGCATCTTTAACAGACTGGACTCGGGAGAGATGATGGAAATAGGGGAGAGCAAGCAATTAATTCCACGGTTCATCAAATCACTAAATCCCCCTAATTTTTTTTTTTTTTTAAGATTTTAAAACAAAACCCATGATCATCAAAAGGCTTCCTCCTTATAAATTAAGCATGTAAAACCACATCTGCTTCTTCAGGATAGTTAATGCACTGACATTTAAATCAACTGATAAGAGCACAAGCTAGTGCCATTAGTTAATTAACAATTGAAGAAACACGCGTGGAGTGCTTGCCATGTCCCAAGTAGTGTACTGCGTGCCGGGGACATAAAAGTGAACAAAATATAGTCACTGCCTCACAGAGCATGTGACATGGCAGTGTGTACGAGCTGACACCCCTGACCCTAATTTCAGGCTTATCAGGAAGTGCCTGGGAGTCAAGGCTGCACACAGAAAAGCTGTCAGGGGCCATTCAGTTCAGGTAAGTAAGTGAAGGTGGAAAGCAAGGGCTTAGACTGTGGGAACACGCTGTCATAACACAGCAACCAAACACAGCACGCCCTGGGAACAAAATAAGTGGGAATACTAACTTCAACTTGGCACTCTCTGCTTTGGGGGCCTCAGAGGCCTCCAAATACAGACAGAAGTGGAAAGTCAAGGGGTGGAGGTTACAGCTTGCGGCTCAAGTGCTCACCTGTGGGCCCCCATCCAGTCAAAAACTAAACTGGATGGTCTACAAACTAAACTGGATGGTCTACTGGTCTACCCAGTCCAGTCCTGGCACCTGGATTCTTTTTTTTTTTTTAAGTCTTTATCGAATTTTGGTTAAAATGTTGTCTCTGTTTTCTGTTTTGGTTTTTTGGCCGCCAGGCATGTGGGATCTTAGTTCCCCCAGGGATCGAACCCCACTCTCCCTGCCCTGGAAGGCAAAGTCTTAACCACTGGACCGCCAGGGGAGTCCCTGGCACCTGGACTTTGACTTATGCCTCAGGAGGTACTACGATGGTGAGAAGGCCACCTGCAGGGAGAGGGGTTTCAAACTGAAATCTGAGAAGAATTCGGGGTCAGCAGAGCTGCCCTGGAGGAGGTGAACTGGACTGGCCACTATCACCAACCCACAGACATCGCCGCTCTCTTTCCCTGCTTTAACCTGAACGGCTCCTTTTCCGCTTACCATCCAAGAGAGCCATGAAGGTGGTTGTTCTGCCTTAAAAATATGAAAACAAAAAGAAGAGAATAATTGGCTAATTAAGTACTAAACCCTTTAGTATTGAGTACATTTTATGTATATATATGGAAATCAATATATAAATAGGAAGTATATAATAATATATATTTATGATATATAATGCATAGAAATAGATCATAATAGATATTATAAATAATAAATATCAACATATATAATAATTAAACATATATCACAAATAAACAGTATATATAGCTCATAAAAATGAATTCATTATGGCTCTTGGGGTGGCACTTTCCCAAGATAGTAGCTCCATCACTTGCTAGATACATGCTGTTGGCCAAGTTTTCTAATTCACTTAAACCTCAGTTTCCTCTGCAAAATGGGGGTATTAATGGTACCTGTCTCCTAGTATGGTTGAGAGAATTAACTCAATCAATATAACAAGGGCTTAGAACACAACCTAGCACAGAGTAGCCTCCCAATCAGTGTCAGATAGTTTTCTATGTGGCCCAAGGCATGTGTTGCATCAAGGAAGATCAGATTGTTAAAAGATAGAGGAAAACACCCAGCATCAGTTATTCTGCATTTGACTTTTAACTACGACGTTTGAGCCCAAGTGATCTAATAGCTTTTGACGGATGAATAGGCTTTGTTCATGAGAAGAGGGTAAACTAAATTCAAAATCTTTCTCCTGCATTGTAAGAACTAAGCCAGGATGATTCAGAGTATGGAGTTTCACTGTGAGTAATGATGTAGGGTAGCAGGTCGAATGGAAGACTGCTTGAATGTGAAATCCCTATTGTCAGGATGAAAAAGCAAGGAGCTTCTGTTGATGGAAAGAGAGTGGTGCCATTACTAGGTTCAGTGTCCTGACCTGAACCTGGAGAGAGGACCACCATCCTTCGTGCCCCTGGGACTAGGTCAAGGGGGATGTGAGTGACAGAAACTATACCAGAACTCCCCGCTCAGGGTGCCAACTGCACGTCATCACTCAGATGCTGCGAGAGCTACACAGAGCACAGGGTGAAAAGTGGTCCTGGATAAAAGGCTTGCGATAGCGCCCTGAGTCCAAGCCCCACAGATGTCATTGCCCAGCACAATCCCCAGGGGTTCCCATGTGCTGCGATCAGGAGGACATCAAGGACACCCTCAGCCAGTGACCTGTGGAGGTCTCGGGGTGGGACAAGGAGACGGCAGGGAGTGGGGGCCTTTTAACTGGAGGCAAAGGCTAGAAACAGCAGTGGGTACCAGACATCATCAACCGCCCCCCAATCAGTAGCAGGAAAGATAAGCCACTCAAAGGGAGACCTACCAGGAGCTTCAGCAGGCTTCACATGTAGGGGGACAGCAGAGGGAACAGAGGATGACTTCATACATCATTAGGATTTTTAAGTCTCCCTCTTCACCCAGCAGCCCTCTCAGAAATAAGGAGGTAAAAAGGAAACGTAGATTATGGAGAAACAGCCAGAAAAAGGGATTTAAACTTTGCTGGTTCTTTCTCCTAATGAACTAGAATTAACAGAAAGAGACGGGTTTGAACTGGAAGAAATTATTGCCTTGAATTTGTTTGCTTTTAAATCATCCTGTGGGTTCCTGATCTCCTTGCCATAGATTGCTACTTTTAGGAGTTGGGATCCAAAACAAGTTATAGAACACTGAGAAGACAAAAAACAAAACACAACTACTTCTGCTGAACATTTCAATTTGAGCAGGATCAAATCTGACCCCTCTACAAAACATAAATGACACTCAGGTTTTGCATTATTTAGCTATTACGAATGAAGCCACCACCTTCCCCTTCCCCAGAAGGTCCCTTTCAGTTTGGTGGAATCCTCATACACAGGGCTCAGAGGGTCATCTCTAGGTGACGTTTCTAAAGATGGTTTTGTATATATAGGCCTATGTCCTTCCCCAAACCAAATTATCCTTTAATGGGCACTCAGAGTTTTGCTTCATTTTGATTCCTCCAGTGAAAGCTGACCATGAATCAGAAACCATTTTTTATATTTATTTTCCCTCTGAGTCACTAGTCACTAATTATGAACATCCAGCTTGCTTTTAGAAACTTCCCCTTGTGGGTTGGGGGGAAGTGTCATAACACCTTTAGATTTAGAAGGAAACTTAGGGAGCATCTAGTCTAATTTATACATAAACTGAGGCCCAGGTGACCTGCAGGAGGACACATAATAAGTGGCACAGCTGAGCTCAAAGTAAGTCTCACTGGCTCCAGCCCAGAGCCCTAAGACACACACTTCGGGACACATCATCACAGGTGGCCTGAAATTACACCAAGACAAGCTTTCAGATCCACTGATGGGGTCCAGCACTCCATTGATAGACATCCATTATACAGTCATTCCTCCAAAATATCGAGTACACGTTGTTAGCCCCTGCAAAAACCAGGGTTAGCTGCATGTTCTGAGAGCTTACTTTCCTGAAGAAACAACCTTTAGTTACCAAGAATCGAGTAAAGAGTTTACCAATTTGGAGGCCTGACGAAAATGAGGGAAAGGAATCTGGTTTAGGTTTTGTTCAGAACAGGGAAAGTGATGTGATCTATGGGTTCGCAAAAAGCAAACTTGATTGCAGAAGGAAAGTACTTTGAGTTGAGAATTCCTAGGTTTTACTGGAGTTTGGTAAAAGTAGAAGCTATTGATGTAGGAGGTTAATGTCTGTCACAGTCTGGGTATTTTGCAATGAGTTCCTTCACAGCATGTTCATTTTAAGAATAAAGAGGTCTCTACGGTTAGTGGAAGTTTAATGAGGATTACAATGGCCCCCCAGATGCTTACAACCCATTTAAATAACCCATAACCTCTAGGTTTATCATGAGAGGGAACATGCCAATTTACGGTATTACAAACATTCTTCAGAAAAACTTTAGTTTCCACAGGCATTTTCAGTAATTTCCTTCTACATTCTGCAATTTATAAATTGCAGAGTATGCGTTACTATGGAAACGACCTCTGGTCTATCTGTTACTCAAATACATGAAAGATAAGCCTTGGGGAGATGCCTCTACCAGCCAATAACTTACTGTACGGTTTATCCCTAAATATTTCCTTCTTCTGTTAGCCATTTTGGCTGAGACATCAGAGTAGGTATTATCAAGAAGGCAAATATGGAATTAAACAGAAGCACAAATATTTTCTGGGTAATAAATCAAGGAAGCCTAAAGAATACAGAAAAGGAAGATGAGTGATATCATGATAAGCTAGTATTTGGCAACTGCTTATAGCTGTCTTCTGTAAAATTCAAACTTTAACATTCACGTATATCAGCGTGACCTAGAAGGCTTGTTGGAACACAAGGCTGGGCTCCACCCTCGAAGTCTAGGATTTAGTCGATTGGGAGTGGGGCCCGAGAATCTGTTTTCCTAACAGGTCCCAGGGGAGGCCGACACTGTGGCTAGTCCTGACACCTGACTGACAACCACTGCTCTAAGCATTAGCGGAAGCATTTTCAAAAATTATAGTAAAACACACACTACATAAAATTTACCATTACAGCCATCTTCAAGTGCACAGTTCGGTGGTATTAATGACGTGCACGCTGTTGGGCAACCATCACCACTACCCACCTCCAGAACCCTTTCATACTCCCAAACTCAAACCCTGCACCCGCTAAGCAATAACTCCCCATTCCTCCTTCCACCAGCCCCTGGCACCCACCATTGTGCTTTCTGTCTCTGAATTGGACTATTCTGGGTACCTCCTAAAGTGAAATCACACAATATTTGTCCTTTTGTATCAGAATTTCCTTCCTCTATAAGGCTGAATAATATCCCACTGTATGGCTAGATCACATTTTGTTTATCCATTCATCCGTGGATGGACCTTGGGTGGTTTCTGCCTTTCGGCTATTGTGAATAATGCTGCTGTGAACATGGGTGTACACAAATTTATTCATATATCTGTTTTCGATTCTTTTGGGTATATAACCTGGAAGTGGAATTGCTTATTCTAAGTGCTTTACATTCATAATTATACTTCAGCTTTAGAAAAAGATACATTATTATCCCCATTTTATAGATGAGGAGATTGAGACACTCAGAATTCACCTAATTTTCCTCAGGTCACACAGGTGGTAAGTGGAGGCTGGTTTCCAGCACAGGTTGGCTGGTTCCAGGGCTCAGGTACCCAGGAAACTCAACTCTCTTCTCTACCTGAAGAAGCATTTTATTTTTCATGGAAAACCATTACTGACACAAACATTAATTTCTTTAAGCCAAACTTTAGGTAAAAGAGACATAAGAGAGGATGAAAGTATATGAGAAAGGCACTTCTCCACTCCTTGGTCTAGGCTCAGGCCGTGAGATACTGTAATTCTCCTAGATAACTAGAAAAGATGAGGATCTCTGTTACATAAACACTTAAAAGATGGGCGCTTTGTCCTGCACATGACAATTTTGCAAGTATTTCCCCATTTCTACTCTTCTGTGCTGTAACCTAAATGTTGCCAGCTCTTTTAGGTGCTCCTTAAATTACATAATTTTCCATCTTATTTGTGGAGCTCTGAATGAACAGTCATTTGTGGGAGATTCTACCTAATTCCCATCTTCCAGTAAATAGCCTCCCCCCGGCCCACTCCATCACCAGAAACATGGCTTTATTCATTCTTTTAGTATACTAACTCAGATTATTTTACAAATTTGGAAATTTAAATGATCATTAAATCACATGAAACTCTTATCCCACTTCTTATGCTTCCACTTTCACTTAAATATTTTTCTCTTTCCTGCCAACAAATTTGACAACCTAGAAGAAATGGACAAGTTTCTAGAAACATACAGCCCACCAAAATTGACTCAAGAAGAAATAGATAATTTGAACAGACCAATCACTAGAAGTGAAATAGAATCTGTAATTTTAAAACTCCCTACAAACAAAAGTTCAGGACAAGATGGCTTTATGGGCGAATTCTACCAAACATACAAAGAAGAACTTACATCCATCCTTCTCAAACTCTTCCAAAAAACTGAAGAGGAGGGAACACTCCCAAAGACATTCTATGAAGCCACCATCTCCCTGATACCAAAAGCAGACAAAGACACCACCAAAAAAGAAAATTAGGGCCAAATATTTTTCTCCTTCCATTTCAAAGGTTAGTGATAATTAATGTAAAGGGAGAACAGCAAATTAAAGATATATAATTTTATGCATTCTCTTTTTTGAACATATTACCCCCACTCCAAGTTAAATTTTTACTCTTTCATGTTAATTGTTTTTGTACAAAAGGACTTTTAAAGTATTTCTCTTGTATTTAGATATAATGCTTAAGCCTGAATATATTCTGAATGGCAGTCCAGATACTGTTCCTACAGCTTGAGGTACCTTCCCTACATCAACATTTGACTATATCTTCCTTTCCACATCTAGAACATTCTCTTTTGGTATCTGAGCTCACATGGCTCTCTGTTCAGAAACTGGTTTCACCAGATAACTCTTTCAGTTCTCCAAGTACTTATAATTCTCCAGATGTTTAATGTGAGATCCAAATGTAACTCATAAAGCTACCTTCTGTTGTAATGTCTCTACTGAGGAATCTTAATTATTTCTCGTTGATATTCCTTTAAATGTTTGGTTCTTTGACGTCAAGGAGATGCCTGAATATTCAGTGTTCTCCTTCCCAGCAGTCAGGAATTTTAGTTGCATATGAGAGACACACACTCTGGACCACAAAGTTGAGTTTTGTGGAAAGAAAACTGAGTAGGTCACAGGCTCTGTAGGACCTGAACAAAGAGACTTGGGGGGTTCTCCAGAAACAACACCCCAACTCCTATAACAGAGCCTCTGCCATTGGAGCCTCTTAGGGTTCCTGCTATGAAGGTAATGCATATTTTTTTTCCGGCTGATTTTTAAGATTTTCTATTTGTCTTTGAACTTTAGCAGTGTTTAGATATGGTTTTCTAGTGATTATCCTGTTTGAGGTTTATATCATTTCTTAAAAGTGTAGCTTAATGTTTTTCCCTAATTTTGGAAAACTGAGTGCCATTATATTTTCAAATATTGCTTCTGCCCCATTATTTTTCTCTTCTTTTCTGGGACTACAATTACACATATGTCAGAATTTTACCCAAGTCCAGTATCTCTTTTAAATTCTTTTTAGGGACTTCCCTGGTGGTCCAGTGGTTGAGACTCCACGCTGCCACTGCAGGGGGTGTGCATTTGATCCCTGGCCGGGGAACTAAGATCCCGCATCCCGTGTGGCATGGCCAAAAACTTAAAAATTAAAAGAAAAATCTTTTTAGTATTTGTCATACTTTTTTCACTCCCTGCTTCATTCTTGGTATTTTATTCTCACCCTTCCACCTAAACTATCTCTCAAACTACATCTAGCATTTGTCTCGGTTTTGTATGGTTTCATTTCTAGAACTTTCATTGTGTAGTTTATTAGAGTTTCTAGTTCTCTGCCAATTCTCTTATTTTTTTAATGTTTTGGACATTTTAACTATCATTATTTCAAGGTATATATCTGATATTTTAGTTGCTTTTCTTCTGCATTTGTTTTTATTATATGTTTTTTTCTTTGGTTCTTAGTCTTTTCTTCTTCTATGTCAAATTCTATTTATTGAATCCTGTATATTTACCTAAAAACATGGAATAAGGATTTACTTCTGCTTCAGGAAGACAGCTGAATTAGAGATGATCTCCTTAATCTAACTGGGAACTGAGTAGATTTTAAATTAGATGTTTCCGTATTAGTGATTGCTGGTTTCTGGTTCACCTATAATCTTGTGTGGAGATACAAGGGACCCAATAGAAACCCTTACTGATTTCAAGGACCTGTCCTCCTGGGTGAATATAAACTCCATTTTTGCTTCCTTCTCCCATTCCCACAGGACTGTGGAAAAAATTTTTTTTTCTTCTCAGTCTCTTAGCAACTGCTTTTAGAATTGTCATTGCCTTGAGTGGAGAATGGAGCCAAACGCTAGACTCACATCTCTTGGCTTTTTTCTTTTCCTTAGATCTTAGTTCCCCAAATACCCACTGCCTTAAAGGTAGATCTCTTTGTATCTTCAGTTTTGTTTGTTTGTTTTTGTCCAGTTTCTTCCAGTAGTTCTCAGGGCAAAAGTTGGTCTGTCACAAACTAGGCTGCTATTATCAAGAGCCGAACTCCCCTATGCAGATTATAAAAGCTAAAAGAGATTTGATAGAGTGTTTTATTAAGGGAATAAACAGCGCTTTATTAGGGGAAGAGCTCACTGGCTGGTCTTGCCAGTGTCCCTAAATCTCACTCCCTTATTCCCAGACAGCACGCCAACCTGCAGAGTTAATCTGATCTGAGTGTTTTGGATAAAATGTCTCCTGGATATTGATTCACAGATCAGCAAGGCGATAATAGCTTCCATTTTTGCAAGTATTGTTTGCTGACAATTAAAGCATGATTTGTTTAGAGAAAAATAATTTCTTTTCCAAACGGTAGAAGAAGTGTGGATAGTGAAGATAGTAAAAATTTACAATAAGAATCAGTAAAGCTGCAAAGCAAGAGAATAGATAAAGCATTATTAGATTGTTGGGAGATCTAAAAAAAAAAAATGAGCAGATATAATAATAGTAATATTTTCATAGAGTATATTAACTTCTCCTTGGGGAGAGATAGTGTTATTGTATACAACCAAGGACATGTTAACCCTGACAAATGAACAGATAAATATAAAAGCAAAGTACAGCAAAAGCAAAAGCAAAACCACACTGGTGCAATACAAATGTTAAGTTCTGATTTAGGCTGACTTTGCTGAATCTTGGACCTTAAAAAGAATAATAATTGAAATGTAAGGAAATTAATATGTTGTTAAAATTGTGCTTATAGGGGGACATCGTATCCCCACACTCACACACTCCTCCATGTGGACATACCTCTTCCAGACTTTTGCAGGCAGATGAATAAGAGAAGGTGGGGGGAAAGCATCAGAGTAGAATGGCATCATTCGAGCCATCAGAAGAACTCATGGCACAATCAATGTTGTATTACATCCAGAAGCCCAAGTCATGTACTAATTCTTTTATATTATAATAAAAAGATGATTCTAATATATGAGAAATGGTGAAATAGCTATGCCCAATGTGCTCCTGCTCTAAAAGTTAAAATGATAAGCGGTCTTCACTTCGGAGAAGCTGAGAAAGTGGTAAATTCTGGCTAGAAAGAAGGCAAATGCTATTTATATGTATAGACATTTATATTTATATGTAAAGACAAGCTACAAAAGCTTGTGGTCTGGTTTGACTGATTAAAAATTAATAACAACTTTGAAGGCAAACTTGCAGGATTCTCAGGGACTGAGTTCACTTTGTTAGATACTAAGAAAATATACATATTACAAGGGAACCAGCTGATGCATTAAAAATTAATATATTCATGTAAATATTATCTTTGTTAAGAAATCAAACATCACCGCACTGCACAAACCCCTGCTTAGCTACTATGGGTCATAACCTCCAGCCAAATATAACCACTATCTAGACTTCTAATCCCATTGCTTAGTTGTGACTGTTTATGAAATTTATATGAGTGTACTAACACAAGATATTCATGTTTGTGTCTAACTTCCGTTGTTCAACATTATGTTTGTGAAATTTATCCACGGTTGTTTCTTGTAGCATAAGTTAAATTCTATTTTCTTATGTGTTATTCCATTGTATGCATATACCATAAATTATTTATCCATTCTACAGTTAAGTATTCGAGTTTGAGGTATTGTAAATAATGCTGCTATGAACACGATCATACATCTTTAACGTAGATAGTCTATGCATTTCTTTTGATTCAACCTGGTAGTTGAATGACTGTGTCTTGGAATATCCACACATTAATTGATTAATATACAGGGGCAAAGAACTGTCCAAGGTGCTAGTAACCATCTTCCTTTCTACCAGCAGAATACAAGTTACGTTCTTCTCCACCCGAATTTCCAACATACTGCCATCCTTTCAATTCTATCCACTCTGGTAGTCATGTGATTTGCATTTTTGGATGCCTAATGATGTAGAGTATCTTCTTATATACTAATCGGCTTATTGGTTGTTTTCATTTGTGAAATGAGATTTGTTAAAGTTGCTGATCTACTCTGTACATGAGTCCTTTGTTATATACTGCAAATAACTTCACCCACTCTCTGGCTTGCCTTTCTAATTGCTTCTTGGTGTCTTTTAATGACCAAAAGTTCTTAGTGCTCAGAGAATTCTATTATCAAAATTTTCCTATACGATTACTCCTTTTTTTTTCAAAATGATATTTTATTCATTTTTAAACTGTATATATTTAAGGTAAACAACATGATGCTTTGATACACATATCCATAGTGTAATGCTTACTACATTCAAGCTAATTAGCATATCATCTCGTATAGTTACCATTTCTTTTGTGATGAAAGCACCTGAAATCCACTCCCTAAGAAAATTTCCAGTATTCAACACAGTATTATTAACTATAGTCGTCATGCTGTGCACCAGATCTCTATACTTATTCCTCCCACTTAACTGCAGCTTTGTGCCCTTTCACCAACATCTCTCCCCTCTCTTCATTTTCCTCCCCTCCCTACCCCTGGCAACAATCATTCTATTCTCTGCTTCTATGTATTTAATACTCACAATAGCCAGGATATGGAAACAACCTAAGGGTCTCTCAACAGATTAATGGGCACACACACACACACACATATGCAATGGAGTATTATTCAGCCTTAAAAAACAGTGAGATCCTCTAAGTAGACATTTCTCCAAAGAAGACATACAGATGGCCAAAAAGCACACAAAAAGATGCTCAACATTACTAATTTTTCAGAGAAACGCAAATCAAAACTACAATGAGAGTGGCCCCCACTCGCCGCAACTAGAGAAAGCCCTCGCACAGAAACGAAGACCCAACACAGCCAAAAATAAATAAATAAATAAATAAAACTAAAAAAAAAAAAAAAAAAGCAAAAACGAGGAAGTAAAAATTACTCAAACTCCCACCCTACAATGATTAATACATAAATATTTGGTTTAGAAAAAAAAAAAAAAACTACAATGAGGGACTTCCCTGGTGGTCCAGTGGGTAAGACTCTGTGCTGTCAGTGCAGGGGGCCCGGGTTCGATCCCTGGTCAGGGAACTAGATCCCACATGCATGCCGCAACTAAGAGTCCACATGCCACAACTAAGAAGTCTGCATGCCGCAACAAAAAGATCCCACATGCTACAACAAAGATCCCACATGCTGCAACTAAGACCTGGTGCAGCCAAAGTAAATAATAAATAAATAAAAATAAATAAGCAAATAAATAAATAAATAAGGAAGTTAAAAAAAAAAACTACAATGAGGTAACACCTCACACTGGTCAGAATGGCCATCATCAAAAAGTCTACAAACAACAAATGCTGGAGAGGGTGTGGAGAAAAGGGAACCCTCTTCACTGTTGGTGGGAATGTAAATTGGTACAACCACTATAGAGAACAGTATGAAGGTTCCTTAAAAAACTAAAAATAGAACTACCATATCATCCAGCAATGCCACTCCTGGGCATATATCTGGAGAAAAACATAATTCGAAAAGATACATGCACACCAATGTTCATAGCAGCACTATTTACAATAGCCAAGACATGGAAGCAACCTAAATGTCCATTGACAGAGGAATGGATAAAGAAGATGTGGTACATATACACAATGGAATACTACTCAGCCATAAAAAAGAGTGAAATAATGCCATTTGCAGCAACATGGATGGACCTAGAAATTATCATACTAAATGAAGTAAGTCAGACAAAGACAAATATCATATAATATCATTCATATGAGGAATCTAATTTTTTTTAAAATGATACAAATGAACTTATTTACAAAACAGAAACAGACTCACAGATTTCAAAAACAAACTTACAGTTACCAAAGGGGAAATGTGGGAGCGGGGGAGGGATAAATTAGGACCTTGGAATTAACATACACACACTACTATATATAAGATAGATAACCAACAAGGACCTACTGTAGAGCACAGGGAACTCTACTCAATATTCTGTGATAACCTATATGAGAAAAGAATCTGAAAAAGAATGAATATATGTATATGTATAACTGAATCACTATGCTGTACACCTGAAACTAACACAACATTGTAAATCAACTCTACTCCAATAAAATTTTTTTAAAAGGATGAGGAAAATACAACAAAAAAAACCCCCAGGGAGATCCTGTCATTTGCCAACAACATGGATGAACCTTGAAGACAATATAATTACTGCTTTTTGCATCCAATTTAAGAAAATATTGCCTACTCCCAAATCATGAAGGAATTTTTATGGATTCCAGGTGTCTGTGGAAATTCTCTAACTTATCATCTTTCCTCTTGATATAGGTCACAGTTTTAAACTTTTTTTCTGCTTACTTCAAAATAAGGATGATCACTGGCTCTTCTTCTAATGGTGTTATTTTCCTGGACCTGTTGCTTTGTTCACCTCTTAATTGTTTTGAATTAAGTGCAGTCCATTTTGCATGAAAATTTTAACCGGCTGCAGGTGATGCAATATTCCTCCAGGGAACTAGGTCTTAAATTTGTGCACGTAGTTAATTTCGGCATCACCTCATGATGCCCTTAAGCAGGACTTGCACAGATTCAAGAGTGGGTTTAGGTTCTTGTAAGACCTGGTCTATTTTCTGGTTACTCTTCCAACAGATTGTTTATCAGGATCCCTTCCTTCTCAGGGGCCTACATCTCAATTTTTTCACCTTCTTGTGCTGTGAATCTGCAAACATCTCTCAGTATCTTAGACATTTAGGGGCCAATCTCTGCCTTTTGCCCTACGACGCTTTTGCACTGACAAACCACTTTGAGATGAAAACTGGAGCAGAGTTGAGTTTGTTTTGCTCCCCTCTCCTTCACTGCAGGATTTGGTCCCTCAGGTCCTGGTTGCTTTGAAAGAGCTGATCCCCAATCTCTGACTCTCACCTGTAAGTCAGTCAGAAACACTCGTTAGCAGCTACTTTCTGCTCTGATTTCTGCTCAGCTTTTCCACATCCTGCCCCCTGCTGTTTAAGCATCTACAAATGCCTGGACTAAAAAGGCAGAGGATGTTGGGCTCGCCTCCAGTGTCTTTTCCTTCTCTCCATGTTCTTGGCTCCACAAGTTCTAACTGCCTTGATAGCTCTCGGGTACCTTCCAAAATGTGTTTTTTATTGCATTTACCTTCTCTAGTGTTCTTGGCATTCTGTTTGGTCAGCTGCAAACTAATCCATCACAGCCAGAAGCAGAAATCTTCAAATACCACACTCTTGAGTCCAAAATTAAACCGTAAAAGTGAAAGGAAATGATTGATAGGACAAAATTACCATCAATCTAAACTATTTAAGTAAATGTATGACCATACTTCAAATGAGATTATTTGCTGATTTGCTAATTCAAATGTCTCATGGAGTTATATTCATTTGGCCCCTCAAGATTCCAACATGTAAGATGTAATTTGGAAACTATTAGCATATATTGAATCCAATTGAATATATAATATATTTATTTCACTTAAACTAAAATCTGAGAAATAGCATACCCTTACCACAGAAAGCACTTTAATGATTAGCTGTAGCAGTAGCTGGTATTTATTGTACACAAGCACTTTAATCCACATATTCATTAAATACAACTCATTAAATACACAAAAGGATCACTGTTATTTATATTTTTGAAATGAGGCAACAGGCAGAAAGAGAAAAGAAACTTGTTCAAAGCCCACACTGTGTTAAGCGGAGAAGCCAAAACTCCAACGCAAGTGTATTTGATTCCAAAGCCCAAAGGTATATCTGAAAGCAGCTCTTTTGCCCCTTTCCTGTTTACCCATTTCTGTCCTCCTCTAACCTTCAAAAAACCTAATTATAGGAATGAGATGACTAAGCAACTGAAACTAACTCCTGCCTTATGCTTTCCTGAATGTACACCATGCCTTGCCTAACCTGTTGATTCTTTCCCTAGACAAAAAGAAGTAAGAATGAAAAATTAAGTAATTAATGACTAACTCTCTACGCCTAACAGCCCCCTTAGCAATCCTGCAGGCAGATCACACAGGCAAGATAACATCTGAACACAGACTCAGCCAGTCTGCATGCAATGGAGAACGATGTAGAATCCAACCTCCTCCCCTGATGACTCACTGAGATTCTTCCCACCCCTCCATTTTTCCCTTTAAAAACTTTCGTGGCTGAGCAGAATCTTTCGAGTTGGTCTCAGGACATGAGTCCACCTTCTCCCCAGATTGCTGGCTTTTCTGATTAAAGCAACTTTCCTTTCTACTGACACTTGCCTCTCGAATTATTGGCTTTTGAGCAGCAAGTAACTGGACCTGAGTTTGATAACACATTCATTGTATATGCTGGTCAATAAATTTAGCCTGAGCTACATTTGGAGGATAAAATACTGACTATGAATATAGATATAAAGATGGAATGCTTATATGAAGTCCCCTGGTAAAAGAAACACTAGCATTCCTAATGTTGTATGTATGAACAAAAAGGACAAATGAAGCAAATGCTTTCACCTCTGCTCATCAGATTCACCTAGTCTTTACAAGCCTCTAGTAGTTTGAGGCCCCCACTGGGAAAGCCAGCTCTGATTACATAAGCTTCACCAGGAGCTACAGCTGTCCTTGTGTCCAGGCTTGTTAGTTCAATAATGTGGAAGTGAATATGAAGGCTGTAGGGGCCACAGTGATGATAATATTCTTGGACTTTAGGATGTTATTAACAAATGAGTTGTCTGCAGGAGAGGAAATCACAGTGTGATCATACCTAATCAATGCAAGAATTAAAAACAGGCTAACATGTGGGGAGGCACAGATGTAGATATTAGGATAGCCTGCCGTTTAGCCTGACAGTCACTGGATTCAAGGTCAGGATGAGTGTGCTATGTTTTATTTTCTTCTGCTTTTCCATCATTTCCACTGAACATGGGCAAAGCTAGAAAATCTTCCTGCATGAATGCAGAGAAAGAGTTCTCTTTTGCTTCCATGCTAAACAGAGACTCGTGGGACCACTTCTCGGACGACAAAGAACTGAGGTATAAATTAAATCAGCACTCGCTTAGTACCTTAATGACCAGAAAACATTTTGTGGTATCTTCATAATACTGTAATCTACTCAGTAATCTCTTTACTTCAGCTTTTTAAATGTGTTAACAGAGCATCTAATGAATCTCTCAACCCCATCCCAGTGTCTAGTAGCCAAGAGAAATATTTCTTCTTTTTTTTTTTTTGGCCACGCTGTGTGGCATGCAGGATCTTAGTTCCCCAATGAGGGAGTGAACTTGTGCCCTATGCAGTGGAAGTGCGGAGTCCTAACCATTGGACCACCAGAGAATTCCCTAGAAATTCTTTACAAAACAAGAGTTAAGCACTTCCAAACAGGTAGGAAGACTGGAGCTATATAAGGAATTAAAAATATATAAAATTCGAGATACCTTCAGGATGGCGGAAGAGTAAGATGTGGAGATTACCTTCCTCCCCACAAATACATCAGAAATACATCTACATGTGGAACAACTCCTACAGAATGCCTACTGAACGCTGGCAGAAGACCTGAGACCTCCCAAAAGGCAAGAAACTACCCACATACCTGGTAGGGCAAAAGAAAAAAGAAAACAGAGACAAAAAAATAAGGACGGGACCTGCACCAGTGGGAGGGAGCTGTGAAGGAGGAAAAGTTTCCACACACTAGGAAGCCCCTTTACTGGCGGAGACTGTGGGTGGTGGAGGGGGGAAGCTTCGGAGCCACGGAGGAGAGCGCAGCAATAGGGGTGCAGAGGGCAAAGCGGAGAGATTCCCGCACAGAGGATCAGTGCCAAACAGCACTCACCAGCCCGAGAGGCTTGTCTGCTCACCTGCCAGGGCAGGTTGGGGCTGGGAACTGAGGCTCCGGCTTCGGGGGTCAGATCCCAGGGAGAGGACTGGGGTTGGCTGCGTGAACACAGCCTGAAGGGGGCTAGTGTGCCACAGCTCACCGGGAGGGAGTCCGGGAAAAAGTCTGGAACTGCCTAGGAGGCAAGAGACCATTGTTTCGGGGTGCACGAGGAGAGGGGATTCAGAGCACCGCCTAAACGAGCTCCAAAGAAGGGTGCAAGCCATGGCTATCAGCATGGACACCAGAGACGGGCATGAGATGCTAAGGCTGCTGCTGCCGCCACTAAGAAGCCTGTGTGCGAGCGCAGGTCACTATCCACACCTCCCCTCCCGGCAGGCTGTGCAGCCTGCCACTGCCAGGGTGCCGTGATCCAGGGACAACTTCCCCAGGAGAACACATGGCACGGCTCAGGCTGTTGCAACGTCACGCCAGCCTCTGCCACCGCAGGCTCGCCCTGGATTCCGTACCCCTCCCTCCCCCCAGCCTGAGTGAGCCAGAGCCCCCTCATCAGCTTCTACTTTAACCCCGTCCTGTCTGAGTGAAGAACAGATGCCCTCAGGCGACCTACGTGCAGAGGTGGGGCCAAATCCAAAGCTGAACCCCAGGAGCTGTGCGAACAAAGAAGACAAAGGGAAATCTCTCCCAGCAGCCTCAGGAGCAGTGGATTAAATCTCCACAATCAATACCCTGCATCTGTGGAAAACCTGAACAGACAATGAATCATCCCAAAATTGAGGTGGTGGACGTTGGGAGCAATGATATATATTTTTTTCCTTTTTATCTTTCTGTGAGTGTGTATGTGTATGCTTCTTTGTGTGATTTTTGTCTGTATAGCTTTGTTTTACCATTTGTCCTAGGGTTCTTTCTGTCCGTTTTTGTTTTTTTTTCTTAGTATAGTACTAGCGCTTGTTATCATTAGTGGATTTGTTTTCTGGTTTGGTTACTCTATTCTTTCTTTCTTTTTTAATTACTTTTTAATTTTTTTTATTTTTATAACTATTTTTTATTTTAATAACTTTATTTTATTTTATTATTATTTTTCTTTCTTTCTTTTTTTCTCCCTTTTCTTCTGAGCTGTGTGGCAGAAAAGGTCTTGGGGCTCTGACCGGGTGGCAAGCCTGTGCCTCTGAGGTGGGAGAGCTGAGTTCAGGAAAGTGGTCCACCAGAGGCCTCCCAACTGCATGTAATATCAAATGGGGAAACCTCTCCCAGAGATCTCGATCCCAATGCTAAGACCCAGCTCCACTCAACGACCAGCAAGCTACAGTGCTGGACACCCTATGCCAAACAACTAGCAAGGCAGGAACAAAACCCCACCCATTAGCAGAAAGGCTGCCTAAAATCATAATAAGGTCACAGGCACCCCAAAACACACCACCGGATACAGACCTGCCCACCAGAAAGACGAGATCCAGCCTCATCCACCAGAACACAGGCACTAGTCCCCTTCACCAGGAAGCCTACACAACCCACTGAACCAACCTTACCCTCTGGGGGCAGACACCAAAAACAACAGCAACTACGAACCAGCAGCCTGCAAAAAGGAGACCAAAAACACAGTAAGTTAAGCAATATGAGAAGACAGAGAAACACACAGCAGATGAAGGAGCAAGGAAAAAACCCACCACACCAAACAAATGAAGAGGAAATAGGCAGTCTACTTGAAAAACAATTCAGAGTAATGATAGTAAAGATGATCCAAAATCTTGGAAATAGAATGGAGAAAATACAAGAAACACTGAACAAGGACCTAGAAGAATTAAAGAGAAAACAAACAATGATGAACAACACAATAAATGAAATTAAAAATTCTCTAGAAGGAATCAATAGCACAATAACTGAGGCAAAAGAACAGATAAGTGACCTGGAAGATAAAATAGTGGAAAAAACTACTGCAGAACAGAATAAAGAAAAAAAGAATGAAAAGAATTGAGGACAGTCTCAGAGGCCTCTGGGACAACATTAAATGCACCAACATTCGAATTATAGGGGTTCCAGAAAAAGAAGAGAAAAAGAAAGGGACTGAGAAAATATTTGAAGAGATTAAAGTTGAAAACTTCCCTAATATGGGAAAGGAAATAGTTAATCAAGTCCTGGAAGCACAGAGAGTCCCATACAGGATAAATCCAAGGAGAAACATGCCAAGACACATAGTAATCAAACTATCAAAAATTAAATACAAGAAAAAATATTAAAAGCAGCAAGGGAAAAGCAACAAGTAACATACAAGGGAATCCCCATAAGGTTAACAGCTGATCTTTCAGCAGAAACTCTGCAAGCCAGAAGGGAATGGCAGGACATATTTAAAGTGATGAAAGGGAAAAACTTACAACCAAGATTACTCTACCCAGCAAGGATCTCATTCAGAGTCGACAGAGAAATTAAAATCTTTACAGACAAGCAAAAGGTAAGAGACTTCAGCACCACCAAGCCAGCTTTACAACAAATGCTAAAGGAACTTCTCTAGGCAGGAAACACAAGAGAAGGAAAAGTCCTACAATAACAAACTCAAGACAATTAAGAAAATGGTAATAGGAACATACATATCGATAATTACCTTAAATGTAAATGGATTAAATGCACCAACCAAAAGATATAGGCTGGCTGAATGGATACAAAAACAAGACCCGTACATATGCTGTCTACAAGAGACCCACTTCAGACCTAGGGACACATACAGACTGAAAGTGAGGGGATGGAAAAACATATTCCATGCAAATGGAAATCAAGAGAAAGCTGCAGTAGCAATTCTCATATCAGACAAAATAGACTTTAAAATAATGACTATTACAAGAGATAAAGAAGGACACTACATAATGATCAGGGATCAATCCAAGAAGAAGATATAACAGTTGTAAATATTTATGCACCCAACATAGGAGCACCTCAATACATAAGGCAAATGCTAACAGCCGTAAAAGGGGAAATCGACAGTAACACAATCATAGTAGGGGACTTTAACACCCCACTTTCACCAATGGACAGATCATCCAATATGAAAATAAGTAAGGAAACACAAGCTTTAAATGATATGTTAAACAAGATGGACTCAATTGATATTTATAGGACATTCCATCCAAAAACAACAGAATACACTTTCTTCTCAAGTGCTCATGGAACATTCTCCAGGATAGATCATATCTTGGGTCACAAATCAAGCCTTGGTAAATTTAAGATAATTGAAATCATATCAAGTAACTTTTCCGACCCCAACACTATGAGACTAGTTATCAATTACAGGAAAAAATCTGTAAAAAATACAAACACATGGAGGCTACACAATACACTACTTAATAACGAAGAGAAACCTGAAGAAATCAAAGAGGAAATCAAAAAAATACCTAGAAACAAATGACAATGAAAACACAACAACCCAAAACCTATGGGATGCAGCAAAAGCAGTTCTAAGAGGGAAGTATATAGCAATACAATCTTACCTCAAGAAACAAGAAATATCTCAAATAAACAACCTAGCCTTACACCTAAAGCAATTAGAGAAAGAAGAACAAAAACACCCAAAGGTAGCAGAAGGAAAGAAATCATAAAGATCAGATCAGAAATAAATGAAAAAGAAATGAAGGAAACAATAGCAAAGATCAATAAAACTAAAAGCTGGTTCTTTGAAAAGACAAACAAAATTGATAAACCATTAGCCAGATTCAACAAGAAAAAAAGGGAGAAAACTCAAATCAATAGAATTAGAAATGAAAAAGGAGAAGTAATAACTGACACTGCAGAAATACAAAGGATCATGAGAGATTACTAGAAGCCACGATATGCCAATAAAATAGACAACCTGGAAGAAATGGACAAATTCATAGAGAAGCACAACCTTCCGAGACTGAACCAGGAAAAAATAGAAAATATAAACAGACCAATCACAAGCACTGACAATGAAACTGTGATAAAAATCTTCCAAGAAACACAAAAGCCCAGGACCAGATGGCTTCACAGGTGAATTCTATCGAACATTTAGAGAAGAGCTAACACCTATCCTTCTCAAACTCTTCCAAGATACAGCAGAGGGAGGAACACTCCCAAACTCATTCTACAAGGCCACCATCACCCTGATGCCAAAACCAGACAAAGATCTTACAAAGAAAGAAAACTACAGGCCAATATCACTGATGAACATAGATGCAAAAATCTTAAACAAAATACTAGCAAACAGAATCCAACAGCATATTAAAAGGATCAACCACCTGGGGTTTACCCCAGGAATGCAAGGATTCTTCAATATATGCAAATCAATCAATGTGATAAACCATATTAACAAATTGAAGGAGAAAAACAATATGATCATCTCAATAGATGTAGAAAAAGCTTTCGACAAAATTCAACACCCATTTATGATAAAAACCCTCCAGAAAGTAGGCATAGAGGGAACTAACCTCAACATAATAAAGGCCATATATGACAAATCCACAGCCAACATCCTTCTCAATGGTGAAAAATTGAAATCATTTCCACTAAGATCAGGAACAAGACAAGGTTGCCCACTCTCACCACTATTATTCAACATAGTTTTGGAAGTTTTAGACACAGCAATCAGAGAAGAAGAGAAATAAAAGAATCCAACTCAGAAAAGAAGAAGTAAAGCTGTCACTGTTTGCAGATGACATGATACTCTACATAGAGAATCCTAATGACGCTACCAGAAAACTACTACAGCTAATCAATGATTTACTTTGGTAAAGTAGCAGGATAAAAAATTAATGCACAGAAATATCTTGCATTCCTATACACTAATGATGAAAAATCTGAAAGAGAAATTAAGGAAACACTCCCATTTACCACTGCAACAAAAAGAATAAAATACCTAGGAATAAGCCTACCTAAGGAGACAAAAGACCTATATGCAGAAAACTATAAGACACTGATGAAAGAAATTAAAGATGACACAAACAGATGGAGAGATATACCATGTTCTTGGATTGGTACAATCAACATTGTGAAAATGAATATACTACCCAAAGCAATCTACAGATTCAATGCAATCCCTATCACACTACCTATCGCATTTTTCACAGAACTAGAACAAATTTCACAATTTGTATGGAAACACAAAATAGCCCAAATAGCCAAAGCAATCTTGAGAAAGAAAAATGGAGCTGGAGGAATAAGGCTCCCTGACTTCAGACTATACTACAAAGTTACAGTAATCACGACAGTATGGTACTGGCACAAAAACAGAAATATAGATCAATGGAACAGGATAGAAAGCCCAGAGATAAACCCACACACATATGATCACCTTATCTTTGATAAAGGAGACAAGAATATACAATGGAGAAAAGAGAGCCTGTTCAATAAGTGGTGCTGGGAAAACTGGACAGCTACATGTAAAAGAATGAAATTAGAACACTCCCTAACACCATACACAAAAATAAACTCAAAATGGATTAAAGACCTAAATGTAAGGCCAGACACTATAAAACTCTTAGAGGAAAACATAGGAAAAACACTCTTTGACAAATCACAGCAAGATCCATTTTGACCCACCTCCTAGAGTAATGGAAATAAAAACAAAAATAAACAAATGGGACCTAATGAAACTTAAAACCTTTTGCACAGCAAAGGAAACCATAAACAAGACCAAAAGACAACTCTCAGAATGGGAGAAAATATTTACAAATGAAGCAACTGACAAAGGATTAATCTCCAAAATTTATAAGCAGCTTATGTAGGTCAATATCAAAAAAACAAAGAACCCAATACAAAAATGGGCAGAAGACCTAAATAAACATTTCTCCAAAGAAGATATACAGATTGCCAACAAACACATGGAAGAATGCTCAACATCACTAATCATTAGAGAAATGCAAATCAAAACTACAATCAGGTATCACCTTACACCAGTCAGAATGGCCATCATCAAAAAATCTACAAACAATAAATGCTGGAGAGGGTGTGGAGAAAAGGGAACCCTCTTGCACTGTTGGTGGGAATGTAAATTGATATAGCCACTATGGAGAACTGCATGGAGGTTCCTTAAAAAACTAAAAATAGAACTACCATACGACCCAGCAATCCCACTACTGGGCATATACCCTGAGAAAACCATAATTAAAAAAGAGTCATGTACCACAATGTTCACTGCAGCTCTATTTACAATAGCTAGGACATGGAAGCAACCTAAGTGTCCATCGACAGATGAATGGATAAAGAAGATGTGGCACATATATACAATGGAATATTACTCAGCCATACAAAGAAACGAAATAGAGTTATTTGTAGTGAGGTGGATGGACCTAGAGTCTGTCATACAGAGTGAAGTAAGCCAGAATGAGAAAAACAAATACCGTATGCTAACACATGTATATGGAATCTAAAAGAAAACAAAAAAGTGGTTATGAGGAACCGAGGGGCAGCACAGGAATAAAGATGCAGACGTAGAGAATGGACTTGAGGACATGGGGATGGGGGAGGGTAGGCTGGGACGAAGTGAGAGAGTGGCATGGACTTATATATAATACCAAATGTGAAATAGAGAGCTAGTGGGAAGCAGCCGCATAGCACAGGGAGATCAGCTCAGTGCTTTGTGACCACCTAGAGGGGTGGGATAGGGAGGGTGGGAGGGAGACGCAAGAGGGAGGAGATATGGGGATATATGTATATGTATAGCTGATTCACTATGTTATAAAGCAGAAACTAACACACCATTGTAAAGCAATTATACTCCAATAAAGATGTTAAAAAATATACATATATAGATAAAATTCCATCTCCAAAAAATATAGTCTCTGGTGTAAAATGAATGCTGTATTTAGTTGAATTTGTCTCTTTTTGCCTCAAAGGGATGGTTTCTTGTTTTATTGTTCCTGTGAAACACTTTGGTGGGTCTTAAAATTATATTTTTCACTTCACTTCATACATATATTAAGATTTTATTTTCTTTTTTTTGGTAAGAAACATTAAAGGTGCTTGACAAATGATTCATTGAAAGCAATTACAAATAATCTTTGAGAATAACCAACAGGCTGTCAGGCTGGTTGTGTTGTGTGCTTGAACTGAATCTTTCCTCGTGTTTCAATTTACATGCATGTTTTGGCAGAATACTATCAATACATCAGTGATATCTTGTCCTTCTTTGTGGATCATACCATGAGGCACCTGTCACTTCCTCTTATTAATGGTCATGCTAACTTTGATCACTTGGTTAAGGTGGTGTCCACCAGATTTCTCTACCTAAAAGGTGTTCTGTTTCTATTTTTACTAATAAGTGGCCTGTGGTGAGAAATTTTGATACTGCATTAATGTCCTGTTGAAGTTTTCACTTAAGGGTTGTAACAACCATTGATACGTTGTTAGTTCTATGTTATTTTCAAGATGGTGGCTTTTCTGTAGTCTTCCTACATTTATAGTATTGTCATTCTACTGAAAGAAAGCTTTCCCTCTCCTCGTGTTTGTCTTTTTGTTGATGTTGTTCAATAATGAAAGAACCCTTTTGTAGAGAGGGGCTAATATTATTATTCTGACAAATTTTAAAAGCATGAGCCACAAAAATCCATTACGTTTGATGCCTGTTCCTCAGGAAATTTGGTGCAAGAACCCGTGCCAAGCAAAGTGTACTTGAAGATTACTGGCACAAAATCCTTTCCATTTCTTGGTGCACATTTGGTTGGCACATGGAAGGCTTTTTCAGCGAGTGCCAGCTCTTGAAACATTTGCATGACCTGGAAAGAATATGCCAGAAATGTGGAGAGGCAGAGGATTCCTAGTCTGAAACCCCACATTCAGAATTGTTCTTTTCTGTGTCTGGGTCTGTATGTGGCTACTGATAAGAGGAGATGATGCCCTGCTTTTCTCAGCCAGTGAACCAACATGTTTCTCTTTACAGTTCTGACCAGTTATCTCTATATTTTAAATACGAATTTGCAAATATATATGTTAATTAAATCTATTTAAAAGCTCTTTATATTTTTAGATGCTTTGACTTAACAGTACTTTGCAAACTTTCTAGCTTTATAAAAGTCTTTTGATTGTGAAAACTAAATAATTATATAAGGTATAAATAATAGCTTACCCATTGTATATTTTACATGAATTTAGTTGCCCTCAAACTCTAGAAGCATCTAGAGTTACTGGCATCAAATCTCAACTTATTGGATGATGTCTTCAATTTGCTTATAGAAAATATTTTTTATACACCATGAAAGTAGGATGAGTATCAGGAAGAGTGCATTTTGCCAGAAAGTAACCTCCCTTATAAACACAAAAGGTTATTTTTTTTAAGTTTTAAAATAAACATCCAGGCTAAACTATGTATGGTTTTATCAACTAAGGCAGATGAAATATTTTCTGAAATCAGCAAGGAAGATTTTTAGATAGTTATTTGTTTGGTTTTTTTCCTAAGCATGATAGCTCTGCGGTCTAGAAATATGCAACATAAAAGTCATCCTTATTTAGCCTTGAAACTTCAATAGAGACATAATATACGCTAGTAGTTAAAAGATAGCAACTTATAATGGGAGCCAGCTGAATGGAAGAGTGAGAAATGAACCAAATCCAGTTTAGAGATACTAAGTAGATGATGATGACTTCTGTTATGAATACAGATTCCCCCACCAGCCCCTGAATGTCCACCTTGTTGATGAAGTGTTTGAAGTGAATCATTATCCAAGTCAAAGATGGCCATGAGAAAATAAAGAAGGGAATAAAATTATGTAGCAATTTGTTTTGACAATATTTTTCTTTTCAAGCTACTCACATCTATTAAATCCTTCACAGAATACAGAACAATGCAAAGGAGAGGAACAGGTCACATTTCAGAGGTGTGCAATCAGCGTGTTTTGTCTATTATGGGAACAAAATGATATACAGGATGATTATCTGGCATGGTTAAGTTTCTGAAGTGATATGAACTACCATTTCATCAAGGCAAGTTCATTACAGCAATGACTCCAAAAGTGGACAGATCATTTTCCACGACTACATTAGCCACTCTGCAGAAACTCAGCCATTTATTCTATTGTGTGTAAAGGCAGGTCTGGTCAAGGTGCGTTTATCATCCACTGGCAGAGACATCCTCTACATAACCTCAAGATACAAATTCATCTGTAATTGAAAACTGCTCATTGCCAAATGAAAAGAAAGCAAATTTGTTTTGTGAGTGTTCCAAATATAATAGTCTTCCAAAATATTCATTGCTAGAGAGTACTGGATTCCATGGTAATATTCTAATGCTAGAGAATTATAGTAATAAGAACAGCAAATATTATTGACCATTTTACTATATACCAGGCTCTGTGCTAAGCTTTCTGAAGACCGAAATTTATTAATTTCTCCCAATAACTCTTTTGTGTTAGGATCTAGTTTCCAAGTAAAAAAATCTGAGGTTCAAGAAGGCTAGGTTATGTACCCAAGGTCATTCAGGAAAACTAAGTTTTCATATATGTAACTGCCAAGGTAACTGATAAAACATGTTAAATTAATAAGCATCTATTTCTTCCTTTTTCCTAAAAATTAACTTATGTATTTAAGATGCCAACATCTAGTTATTTTTTAGTTGCATACAGTCTGGAAAATAAAAACAAACATTTGTTTACAACTTCAGAGTTCACTAATATGTGACAGTGGACAAAAAAAGCACTCCTGTCGACAAAGAAACATCCTAGCGTTCGTGTAAAGATCTATTAAGTTATAGCAGTAGCTGTGGAGCTCATTTTTAGCTTTCATGATTTTTCAGACAAATCATGCTTCACACTACACTGTGGCATCCACTTCAAGGGTTTTTTGTCTTTTTTTTCTTCAGTATATTATCCTTTAACGTTGATTTGTGTTAAGAACTATGCAGTACACATTAATTTAGTAGCTTTCCTTTCATTTTGTTAAAGTGTTCCTGGTGATTTTGCTAAGATGTATATAAGAATAAATACATGCAAAAAAGAAATATGTACAGTAAAGTATACAGATGTAAGTGGAAAGTAAACAGATGCTTCTCAAGGAATGATACAAAACATGTTTTCCTCCTCTGTTGCTCAAATCAAAATGAACTTTTGTAGATACTATGTTTATTTTCTTCACACAAGAATAATGTTTGGGGTGTGAATGTATCTGAGAATTCACCTTTGTATGTATGTGTTTGTATGTGTAAGTGTTCTGCACAAGTTCTTGTTTCATTTGTATAAAGCTGCTATACTTGTCTTTTCTTAATCAAGAACTTCCTGTGGGGTATTTTGCTTCTTTTCCTGAGATTTTTTTCACCAATTAAGACTCTTTAAGTTATGGAGGAAAAGAAAAAAAGGGCCAACATAGAGACTAATGTGTTCCAAGGACAGAAATAGTGGGAGAATGGTAGGTAAGATTACTGGTGAAATTTAATTTCAAGGCCAATACTATTTTTTTTTTAAATTTCTAATTCATTTTATTTCACTAACTAGGAAACTGAGACCCTAGGATGTTGAGGTTAGTTTCATAAGATATCAAAGCTCAGTACTGTGGTTAACACTGTTGACACTCAGTACTTCAAAATTCAAATTCAGATTTGAATTTCCTCCTTGTAAAATGAAGAAAGGAAAATGTATGTCATCCATTGAGGTCTACTTCAGATCTATCAAAAGGCCGAGAGTCACAGACTTAATTTTATATTACATCAACAACTTTATAAATGACAGAATACTACTGAAGATGTTTCATTGTCAGACCTGTCCTTAGTCCTTTGTAGAGAATATGCTTCTCCACAGTCCCTAGAAGAGGCATTCCTATTTTTCCCATGATTCCACCTTCCTCTCCGTGATCCTGGTCATGGATGATCACAAAGGGATGGACACCTGATCACTGATAGACAGTCCTGTTCCCTGTCTTTGTTCTATAAACTTGCCTGGGGTAACCACAACAAACTCATGTACAGAGAAGCAGAGAGTGGAAAGAGACCAGAAGGCTCTGGATGGACTGATTAGAGAGCAGAGCTGCCCCAACCTCGCTACAGCCCCTGTCTCTAGGGACCAGACCACTCAAGGCCAGGAAATGTTTTTATTCTGTCCTTAGATTCTACAGGTGCTCCTTACCATAAAGACTTTTTTCATCGTATAGAATTTGGTTAGAATTGGAGTCTTCCTTTTACTAGAAGCAAAATGAAAGCCCCCAGCATATTTCATGGGTGAGTTCTGTATTCAGTGAACAAAACTCAATGGTAAAATAAATAAAATCCCAGAATCACTTACTTATCCATTCATTTTACACATTTTGATAAAAATACATGAGCACCTCATATATTCTAGGCATTTTCCAGGGTCTGTGGATACAGTAACCAACAAAATGGACACATATCTTTGTCCTCATGAAGCTTGCACTTCAGTGGGGAAGACAGGTAATAAGTAAGAAGAATATAAAAGAAGTAATAGATGTTAATGATGTCTTCTAAGGAGGAAAATTAATATAAGGGAGAAGACAGCAAAATTCATGTTGGAGGTGGTTATAATAGTCTATGAAGTGTCCAGAGGAGCCTTTATGTGACAAAAGGACACCTGAAGAAGACAAGGGAGTAAGGCCAAGAGGACAGCTGACGGCAGAGAATTCACAGGTGGAAATAAGTAAAAAGGATTTTAGGTGGAAGCATGACGAGCAATGATGTAGAGTAGTGACGGGAGACTTTGGTTTCCAGTTCCACACGTAAGGACCTTGAGGTCACCACTCCGTCCTAACAACAAGTAAAAAGCTGAACAGACTGGAAAAATCAACTGGTCTTGGATTTTCTGGATCCATAAGAGAGGTGAGGACACTCTTATGGACCCAGGAGCCATGCCCCTCCTGCACCAAGACTGGAGAAAGAGACAGGCAAGTGACCGGGAGCTGCAGCTGGCTTCCCAGAGCAGAGATGTATAAGCCACTGTGCGAACCAGGGACCGCGTTGGGAAGCCTGAACTGTGACTGTTGAGCTTCTGGAGGCTCAGTGTGGAGCAGTCAGCGTTAGAACTCCTGGGGGACCCGGTTGTTAGGGCACCCCCACACACAAAATGGTGAGATTTACCTCCTGGAGCTCAACCAGGCTCCCACAGGAAATATCACAGAAGTATTTCTGATATGTAGAAAGGAAGGAAGCATCAAATATTCCTTTCCCCTCCCCTCCTCCAGCACGGGGAGGGGAAAGGAATCACTCTGAGATACGCTAAAGCACTCTGTTCTTAACAGGCTTGCTCTCAGAAGAAACTACTTAACCAGAGTCTGACCTGCTGAGGTATTACCAGAGCCCCACTGACCTGGGGAAGGGCAACTCCCAACTCCAGCCCTCTCCAGCCATCCTGTCCCACCTAAGGGGAGAGGGAAAAAAACTAAGCAGGACTCGCGAGGTTCACAGTCCAGAGGCACAGGCTTACGAAAAGAATGAGACCCATGGTAGGGTTACAGACACTTCCCCCTACTCCTCTCCACCACAGTACTAAAGGCCTATTTACAGCAGTTCCTTTTAACGCGCTATCACGTCAGGCTATCAAGAAAAAATCCTAAGGCATATCGAAAGACAAAGAACACAATATGAAGAGACAGAGCTAGCATCAGAACCAGATGTGGCAGGGATGTTGGAATTATCTGACTGGGGATACAGAACAACTAAGATTGATATTCTAAGGGCTCTATTAGATCAAGTAGACGACATGCAAGAACAGAAGAGCAATGGAAGTAGAGACGGAACTCCTAAAGAATGAACAAAAAACAAGTGCTACATATAAATAAACTGTAACCAAGATGAATAATGCCTTTGATGGGCTTACTAGTAGATTGAACACAGCTGAGAAAAGAACCTCTGAGCTGAAGGACATCGCAACAGAATCTTCCAAACTGAAAAGCAAAGAGAACAAACACTGAAAGAAAAAGGAACAAACAAACAACAACAACAAAAAAGAAGAGAATGTCCAAGGACTGTGAGGCAACTATAAAAGGTACTCACGGGCTTCCCTGGTGGCGCAGTGGTTGAGAATCTGCCTGCCGACGCAGGGGGCACGGGTTCAAGCCCTGGTCTGGGAAGATCCCACGTGCCGCGGAGCAACTAGGCCCGTGAGCCACAACTACTGAGCCTGCGCGTCTGGAGTCTGTGCTCCGCAACAAGAGAGGCCACGATAGTGAGAGGCCCGCGCACCACGATGAAGAGTGGCCCCTGCTCGCCATAACTGGAGAAAGCCCTCGCACAGAAACGAAGACCCAACACAGCCAAAAAATAAATAAATAAAAAAATAATAATTAAAAAAAAAAATGGTACTCATATTGCCATGAAGGGGTATAACGTTATCTGAAACTGGATGTTGGTAAGTTGTACGTCGCAAACTCTAGTGCAACCACTAAAAAAAAGTGGGAAAAGAAGTATAACTGATGTACAAAGAAGGGATAGAAAATGGAATCATAAATTTCTCAAAACTACAAAAGGCAGAAAAAGAGTGGAATACAAAAATTGGAACAAGGCACAAGGGCAACAAATAGAAAACAGTAATGAATATAGTGAATATTAATCCAACTATATCAACATAACACTGTGTCAGTATCAATAACCACTCTGGATGTCAATGGTCTAAATGCACCAATTAAAAGAGACTGCCTAAGTGGATCAAAAAACATGCCCCAACTATATGTTGTCTACAAGAAACCTACTTTAAAGACATATATAAAGATACATATAAATAGGTTTAAAGTAAATAGATGGAGAAAAATATGCTAAAATAGTGAGGTGATCGGGTGGCTAGAGTGAAGTGTACTTGAGAAGAGTGGAGAATAGAGGTCCCAGAGGCAACAGGTAGCCAAATTATGTAGAACTTTGTTTTCAGGTCTCTTAATTTAAAAAAAATAAAGTTATTGGTAACAATGTAAACAATGTAATAGGGAAGAACAAATCTGACTCCACATTAGATCTGTTTCTTTTCCTTTAACCTTTGTGCTCTGTTGCCTGTGCTTAGTCATGCTGGCTCTGTACCTTTGGTAAAAGAATCTTGCCTATAGCCTGATATATACAGGTTAGCCTATTCTTAAGGCTCTGACCTTTAAGAGTATAATTCTTTTCCATTCATAAAGAGATTAAAAAGTTGCTTAAAAGGGATTAACATATACAGACTACTAAATATAAAACAGATAACAAACAAGGACATACTGTATAGCACAGGGAACTATACTCAATATCAATATCTGAATAGCTGTGCTGTACACCTGAAACTAACATGACATTGTAAGTCAACTATACAATAACATTTTTTAAAAAGAATGGTTTTTATCTTTGATCACTGTACTGATAAATAATAAATAGTGACATAAATTTCAAAAAAAAAGTTGCACAACAGTGAATAACATTTGTTTGGTGGAGGTTTACAGAAACATCGTGACCTGACCTATGTGGACACCTGCGAGAACAAAGGATTCCAACACCAAGAAGTTTGCAACAACTAACCATGCCCCTTCCTCACCTTGCCTTTAAAAGTGCTTTAATGAAACCCTTTGGGCGGTTTGGGGTTTTGGGGGGGCATGATCCTTGCATGGCCCTGCAAGAAACCTTTCTCTGCTCCAAACTGCAGTGTTTCAGTTTGTTTGGCCTCACTGTGCATCAGGCACACGAACTTGTGTTTGGTAGCAACAAGGGACAAGAGACTGCACATAGACTAGTATCCTCACCCGCTGCTGAATCATAAGAGACTCAGACATGACATATGTGTTGCTTCTTCCTCACATGTACTGGAGGAACCACAGAAAAAGCCATCAATTTGATTCCTGGTTATGCTCATTTACATCATGTGATAATGCAATAATTACTTCACTATAGGCTTCAGTTCCTTCATTAAAATTAATACTAGAGGATTGCATACATTACCTTAACTTTCAATATAAAAGTTCACGGCCCCATGGCTTATATCAAGGATTATTAACAGGGATCTCTGGGCTATTAGTCATGGCTCATTTGGTTACAAAACAAAACAAAAACTCATTTCAAAACCAACTCATGATAAGACACAACTACACTGAAGAGAGGGCACGGGACCAGTATCTACTGGCTGCGTCGTCTGTGTCAAGTGGAGAAGAACGAGAGCAAAGCTCAATGCTCAGGATCCTGTGACTCCTGTCTCCACACTCTGCAGGCTGCCTTACTTCGTTCTCCTCGGATTTTCACACGAGACAGGAGGTTTTGTCTCCAGCAGCTCCTGGAACACATCTCCCACTCTTTGGAAAGACTCCTCTCTTCAATTCTAACTAGAAAGTCCCTGGGGCTACATCATCTGCTCCCTTCTCTGGCCAATCACCATGGAAACCACATCATTAAAGGTGGGGTGAAAGGGAGAAGATCTTCCCTAGAGTAAAGGGGAGAGTGTTCCCTTCAGAGGGGAGGATTCATGGGAACATGGTACAAGCAGATGGTTTTCCAGGGGACAATTATGAATCCTCCATCATGGACTATAAAATGGTATGTGTATATGTACAATTTTATGGAGAGATTATCCTTTTCCAAAGGAATTAAGATTAAAGATCTTGGGGTTATTTTTTACTACCTAGGATGGAGAAAAACAAAATATATGGGAAAAGTCTCCCTTGACTCCCAGAAAGGGAATCTGAAGTCTAGTCCCAACCATGTACTTTACCAGTTAGTGCCAAGGACAAGTAACTGACTTAATCTAGAAAAGGACCAATAATCTCTGACCTCTTCTCCCCAGGTAACAGAAACTGCATATAAGTGACTGTTTAGGAAACACTGGTGTTATGTACTGCTTAGTCTTCATGACAGTCCTGTGAGGTTACCACGGGGTAATCTGCAGAAGAAACTGAAGCTTAAAATGTTTTATTTTTTGATATGAAAAAAAATAATTTAAGGTAGTAAATACATAGTCATTGCATTTTTTGTCTATTGTGGTATGTATTATATTTACATGAAATAATATCCACACATTTTACATATGCAGTTCTATAAATTTGGACAAACTCATATAGTCATGTAACACCACCACAGTCAAGAAAGATATTTGACATCACCCTTAAAGGTTAATTCATAGTCAATCCCTCTTCCTACTCCTCAGTCCCTGGGTGACACTGATCTGATTTCTGTCCCTATAGTTTTCCCTTTTCCAGAATGTCATGTGAAGGGAATCACACAGTATGTAGTCTGTTAAGTCTGGCTTCTCTCACTCAGCATAATACTTTTGAGATTCATTAAAGGCAGTTATTCTGTATCAAGAGTTCATTCTCATATATCGCTGAGTAGTATTCTATAGTGTAGATGTACTATAATTTTTCCATTCATCCATTGAATGGAAAATGGGGTTTTCCACTTTGGGTTGTTTCCAGCTTTTGGACAATTACAAATAAAGCTGCAATAAACATTCATGTAAGGTTTTTGTGTGGACGTATGTCTTTTTTTTTTCCTTGCTGGGTCATATGCCAATCTCTTGTACAAAGGGCTTGTATCATTTTGCTTCCAACCAACGATATGGGAGCGTTTCAGGTGTTCCCTATCTTTGCCAGTATTCGGCATAGTCAGTTTTTTTTTAAGTGGATTTCTATAATATAGCGGATAAAAGAGAAAATTTGAATTCAAACGTTAAGTCTTTCTGACTCTAGAGGGAATAAATGAAATAAATGTAGAATTGTGTAAAAAATTTTGCCTGTGGTGTTTATTTTCTATATGGGATCCCATGGTAATGGATCATAAGTTATTACCTAATTATTAAAATGCAGAAAATCAGAACGGAAAAGTTATCATATAGACAGTTTGTCCTGATTTCATTTAATTTGCTGACTTAATGGCAGAACAAAACTTGTCTTTAATTGGGATCAATACCAGCAGAACTTGGGAAACTTAAGTTTTAAGAATTTAGAGATTAGAAATTTTACCTTGGGCATAACTAAACTATATTGCCCTTAGAATAAAAAATGAATATGCAGCTTGATGGAGATTCCTCCTACATTGGAGTTTTTGTAGTTAGAAAAGGGTAAATTAAATTGCACATACAGAGTTGTGGTCTTCAGTGTTTCATATATGACCACTAACTGAAGGCTCTCTCTTTATCAAACACCGTGAACATCTTGGTGGCAGGAAAGATCAACTCTTTCCCACTAGGAGGAAGCCCTGTTTCACCCGCAAAGTATAATTACTTCCGTCCTTCCTACATTTTCAGGAAAGAATAATTGATGATCTTTGCCACTGCAGATCTTCATGTAAGCAGGAACTATTTTGAGTTTCCTTGCTAACAGAAATTCTTCGTTGAGATGTGGAGGACGCATGGTGGAGAATATCAAACCGATTCTCAAGGAGTGAGTTTCTGTCGTGTCTCATTTCATCCTGCTGCTAACGATGTTTGTATTTAGCCTTTTAGGAGTTTCATGCTATTAAATCTTTTTATTCCTCCCTTTTTCCTCCAGATTTTTTCTTATCCCCTTTAAGTGGTAGCCTATTCTATTCTAGTGAGAATAGACTATAACCATTTCCTAAAACATGCTTGTGTTTCCAATGAGAAAATTATTTCAACTAATAATCTATTACCAGTGAGATGAAAGAGGATCCTGAAAAATGTTTTCATTTGTTTCATAGACTTTTCTCTTCATTCAAAATGCCTCAAACTTGGTTTGTTTTTTAAAATGCTGCCACACATTTGATTAATTTTAGATTATTTTACATGTGTTTATGGCATTGAGGAAATAGCTACTTATATACACAAATATGCTATGAGAAAATTCAACATCTTCTTCATTACCTACCTTCTTTCCCCAGTAAATCTAACACCCTTTAAAGGAGTCACTGTGCACACAGTTGATTTTTACTATGGTTTTGAATTTATATCATGTACCAAAGAGACAAAAATACCCCATTTTATATTAGCCATTAATTCTTATTTCACTTTTCACACTATAATCCATTCAACCATCAGGTATTACTTAGTGACTTTTCATCAAACTCAGGACTTCAATATTTCTCCCTGTAGAGATTCCATTTCCATCCTTACTCTTTTTTTTTTTTTGCAGAAAATCCCATTCTAGAGGGAAATATTCAAAAAACAGTTATTAAGACAACTGTCTATGAAGCTGAGGACACCTAGTTCTTAATTCCTAAGCATACAACTTCGAGCTGTATACAGTTGGGAAAGTTATTTAACCTCCATGGCTAGTTTTCCAATTTGGAGAAGGGGGTTAGTAGAAGTACACTTAGTTCGTAGTATTTGAGGATTACACGAGTTAATGTACACAGTTGTTTTCATGGTACATGGTCAGTACCATGCTAGCATCAGCCACTAGTTTATATCACGTATCATGTAGAATTCAGTCCTTCTTCTTTGCACTCTTAGAGTTCTGTTGACATCCAGGCCCCTAGGTTCTCTTCTATTCCAGAGGGCACGTTAAATATTTTATAAACAAAACATAGTTCCTTCCAAAGAGAAGTTCTGACATTAGTTCACCATTGAATGCATTTATCATGTTAAAAAGAATCTATGACAGCAAAGGAAACTGTAAAGAAAACAAAAAGACCACCCACAGAATGGGAGAAACTATCTTCAAATGAAGCAATAGATAAGTGATTAATCTCCAAAATATACAAACAGCTCATGCAGCTCTATGTCAAAAAAACACAACCCATTTAAAAAACAGGCAGAAGATCTAAATAGACATTTCTCCAAAGCAGATATAAAGATGGCCAAAAAGCACATGAAAAGATGCTCAACATCACTAATTATCAGAGAAATGCAAATCAAAACTACAATGAAGTATCACCTCACACCAGTCAGAATGACCATCATCAAAATGTCTACAAACAACAAATTCTGGAGAGGGTGTGGAGAAAAGGGAACCCTCTCACACTGTTGGTGGGAATGTAAATTGATACAGCCACTACGGAGAACAGTATGGAGGTTCCTTAAAAAACTAAAAATAGAACTACCATATGATCCAGCAATCCCACTCCTGGGTATAAATCTGGAGAAAAACAATCTGAAAGGATACATGTACCCCAATGTTCATTGCAGCACTACTTACAATAGCCAAGACATGGAAGCAACCTAAATATCCATCAACAGATGAATGGATAAAGAAGATGTGGTACATATATAAAATGTAATACTACTCACCCATAGAAAGAATGAAATAATGCCATTTGTAGCAACATGGATGGACCTAGAGATTATCATACTAAGTGAAGCAAGTCATACAGAGAAAGACAAATATATGATATCACTCATATGTGGAATCTAATTTTTAAAAAAGATACAAACAAACTTATTTACAAAACAGAAACAGACTTACAGATATTGAAAACAAACTTATGGTTACCAGAGGGGAAACGTGGGGTGGGATAAATCAGGAGCTTGGGATGCACACACACACATGACTATATATAAAATAGATAACCAACAAGGACCTACTGTATAGCACAGGGAACTCTACTCAATACTCTGTAATGACCTATATGGGAAAGGAATCTAAAAAAGAATGAATATATGAATATGTATAACTGAATCACTTCACTGTATACCTGAAACTAACACGACGTTGTAAATCAACTATACTCCAATAAAATTAAAAAAGAAAGAATCTGTGTCTTCCACAGTGACAGCCAAAGTAAATGGCTTGAGAACACACTGTCTTTATAAATATATTTTATTTTAATTTGTATTAGCAATATTTGTGACAATAGTGAAGAGTGCTAACCCTTAATGGTAGCTAACAATTAGGAACCAGGTATTGGGATAACTTATTTACCTATATCATTTTAGAGAAAAAATGGAGATTAGTATTTCCTGCACTATCTCATTTTGTGATGAGACATGTAGATATTAGATATTTTAGCAAAGTTGAGTCATTACAACAATATCACTGTGGACTCAGACACACTGGAGTAATGGAGAAAGAGTGAGCTTTGGCACCATAAAATCCTGTGTCCGCAGCTCAGTTCCTAGATTGGTGACTTTTAGCAAGTGACATAGCCTCTGAGTTTTGAGCCTTCTCTTAGAGTGATGATACCCTTGTGAACATTCATTATAAAGATTAAAGGAGATGTTGGGCATTAGAACCCGCAGCAAAACGTCCTACACACACGTAGTAGGTACTCACTAAACGTTATTCAGTCCCCAAACAGGTCATAGGCAGGAAAATTAATCTTTAGTATCATATTCTTCTGATAACTGGTTTAATTCCTCACTTTGCGACTGATTCCTGTGGAAGCTTACAGGCGTAATTTACATGAGATTCAGGCCCAAGGCTTGTGCAGTCAGGAAAGATGGTGGAGGTCATATGGTCTGAGCTGGCTACACTTCCAGTGGCAGGGCTGCAACCCAAAACAGAGGCAGGACTGAAGGAAATTTAGATCCACAGCAGGAGACGAGGGTGCAGAATAGACTTGTACAAAATCAGCTGGCTTGGTTGGGGTTTGCTACATGAAGAATGACCAGCAATGCTCAGAGGCGTACAGAAATGAGCCCTGCTTCAGGCCGCAGCAGCTGGAGTGACTCTGCTTCATGTGTCTTGCATCCTTCTTGGGGGACGATAGCCAGGCCTTGCTCCTCTCATGGCAAAGCTGACACACAAAAGGACAGGTGGAAATGCACAAGGCCTCTCCAGGCCTAGGTTTGAATTGGTATAATCTACCTTCTGCCAACATGCCATAGGCCAAGGCATTTACTGTAGTCCAGCTGTTACACGGAGCGTTGCCATATCCTCTGCAATCACCAACGAAGTCCCAGCCGCTCTGAAGGAGCTCATACACACTATCTAAGGTTCACTAAAATGGCCAACAAACCACTGCAAAAATCGTCTTTAGCTCTAAAATTACTCAGCACCTAAGTTCTCAGCCTATGGCTGAGCCTTGCACATTTCAATGGTCACTTTACTATTTCATTCTCTTCATCAATGTTATGAATGCTTAGGATCTCCAGAGAACGGAGTCTCTGTGCTCAAGTATGTGAATGTCAGTCATCCTCCCAGCGATGTACCCATTAGACAACTATACAAGTCATAAAGGCAATTCTCTCAGAGCTGTTCTTGATAACAACTTGAAAAAGGGTTTTGATCAGCCACTTTACAATGTGGCTTGACAGTATGTGTTTATCTTCACAGAAGGATTTTCAAAATACAAAACGTTTGCAATCAGAAAATGGAACTATTTTTAAAGCTTTCATTTATATTCTGTTTCTGATTTTTCATTCCAGTTACTGGCTTTAAAATGATGTCATATGCAATCCACGTTCTACAAGTATAAATATAAATGAAACCTCATGAAATTTATCATGGCTCATTGAACCACAAGTAAATGGCTTTTCTCTTTTTGGTATTATAACAAATTAATTGTCAGTCATTTGCCTAAAATATCTTCTCTATTTTAATTCCCGGGCGATTCATGTTTTTTCTCGTGTCATTTTTCTTAGCTTCTTTTTGTTCACGGCATTCATTACAAGTATAACTGGTGCCCTTCCAGGTCCCAAGTTCATCCATCTCCCAGTCACTCTGGGTTTTAGCCACTCATGTATCCTGTATGCCACTACCTCTCTGGGAACTGCCCTCAGCCAACAGGAGCTGCTTCTCTTAGGGGGTTAATTCTCCTGCTGTCCATCACAACATAGTCTTAAGGTGTCTTGGCACTTTGCATACTCTACAGAACATCACCTTGGTCCACTATATTTAGGACATCATATTAATCTGTTGAGCTAAAAGAAGCAAATACTCTAGATGTTCCAATAGTAGGAGAGAAACTCTACAAAGATTCAGAAGATTGCCAGAACATCCCCTAAAAATAAAGGAAGATTACTGCACACTGCATCTTTTACAACAAAGAAAGCATCATGCAAGGCAAACTTCTTCAGGTTTTGCACACTCTACACTTGAGGATAAATAATGCGCTGACCCACTTATTGGGTTATGTGGAAGGCTTTTAGTTTTGAGCGTGGTCCCGAGAAAAAAAGTTTGCCGTAGCTGATCCAGGCTGAGGCGCACGTAGCGCTGCCTCTTCAGCCAAATGATTCAACAGACTTCATGATACTAGAGGTATCTTTTGTAGTAGAAAAAGACACTCTAAAATATATCTAGAAAGACACAGAAATGAGTTACTATACTTACAGAGGTAATTGACCCTAATCATAGGCAGACACTGCTGACATCAACATGCCTTCAATGGTGATGCTAATCTTGAACACTGCCAGCTTTCTTCACTGGAAAGTTTCTATTTTTCCCTTTCCATATGTTATTCTTTGGAAGCTAGTGATTAAATCCAGCCCACACTCAGCAGGAGGGAAATTGTTATACCACCTGGAGGGGATGTATCTTCCCCGGGAGGAGAAGAATTATTTAGAATTCTTCTCTAAGGCAGACTCATCCCTTCTCCTACATTTATTTATTTATACAATCATTGATTTATATCAATATTGACTCAGATAATCATTCTGGTTTTAGAGTTACAATAAAATACTCTCCTAATTTATTTTGTTGCTCATCATTTTCCAGTTTTGGCCCCAGGAGCTCTTTTAGGTTGACTCCTATTTCCTTTTTGCGTGCCTCATTTTTTTTCTTTAGCAATTCCTTACTTTCTGGCAATCAGGATCCTCCAGGATCGTCCTATATTTCCTACCCCAGAAGAAGAATCAGACATTTCTCCAGGTAGCCATCAGACTAGCTTTAAATGTGTTCTAGAAAATGGGATATGCCAAACAAGAGTTTATTTTTCATACAGTAAGTTGATTGTGGAGTGGGTTTCTGGGAAAATACTTATGATGCTGGAAAATATCACATTCTGGTATATAATGTGCCTTCTCTGATTTCTTCTGTTTTTCCTCATTTTCAGCGGTGAAACCTTCTGACTCTTCAACATGTATGTTATCCTAAGCACTTACATTGCTCAGTGACAACTGAGAACACATAGTAGAGTTTGTATCAATAGATTTGCATCATAATTAATCCTCCTTCATCAGAGTGAATTAATGCTTATTCCTTGTTCAATTATTGTTTGTAGCTCAAATGGTTAAAAGGGAGAAGAATATAACATCTTTATAATGTAATATATTCATTCATTCAATGGGAAACTGAGTAACTAGGTCTTGAGAGACTGACCAGAGGGGTTAGGGATGGACAGGACATCAGGCAGGTCCTCCTTGGTCCATGGTGACCCTTACTTGATTCTGAGGTGCTGGGGAAAGGTCCACGAATTCTATGCTGTGCACAGAGAACAAGGAAGAGAAAAGCCAAACCTCTTCCTTCTGAGTACATTTGTTTACTGGTTTCTGACCCAGGATATCAGTTTGATTACCTGTTTAGACAGTAGCTAATTGAACACCCATGCATTGGAAACAAAAAAATTCTAGCGGTTCTCATTTTTAGACAAAATTTAATGTAAAATCTTAAGTTAATGAACATTTAAACTAAAATCTGTTTCAATAAAAGACTTCACAACTCATTTGAGACTCTCTCCTGTCCTTTGCCCTCTTCACAGAAACTGCTTCATTGTCACACTTGCACATTTTCTTGAATATATTATGTAAATATGGGAACTGATAATTTGTTGAAAAGCTTTAGACTGGTGAGAATTTTTGAACAGAGCCACTTAGAATTTTCAAACACTTGCAGTAACAATTGTTGGGTATGATAATTTATTTCTAAAACAGGGGTTATTTATCTGGAAATGGACTCATCTCCAGCATGTCTCACTATTTAATTAATTTCCTGAAGATGAAACTTTATGTCATCATTAATATGGATGCATGGAGAATGCTTCCGTTAAATAAAAAGAAGTCAAAATGCAAAGTTTAATTAGGAGAATATATTTACCAGTAAGAAATAATTAAATATACATTAATCAATTAAAATAAATGTAGCAGGATTGGGCTTTTTTTATAGTTATATTCATTCTGTTCTATTCCATTAAAATGTCTTCTCTTTATTTTATTCACCATGCTCCTAATTTTGCCTCACTATCCACTCCTTCTCACTCTTATTTTTGGCTTCTTCTCTTCTTAAGATCTCTACATGCTGGTTTATTCCAAGAATCTCGGTTTAGTTTTCCTCTCCACCTATACACTCTATAAGAATTAATCAAGTCATGACTTTAATTAGCATCTATATATTTACAGCTCTGACCACTCCTCAAAGCTTGAGACACATATCCAACTGCATGGGACTCCTCACCTGGACCTCTCTTGGGCATTTCTAAATTTTTGCCCTCAGGTGTACCTCTATATCTACACCCTTCCCAGTCTTCTCCATGTCATTAAATAGGCTCAAAATCTACCTTTTTCCTTTAGCCAAATTTTATTTTGTTTTTGTATTTTTTATTGAAGTATAGTTGATTTACAATATTGTGTTAGTTTCAGGTATACAGAAAAGTGATTCAGTTATACATATTTTTTCAGATTATTTTCCATTATAGGTTATTATAAGGTACTGAATATTTTCCCTGTATTATACAGTAAATCCTTGTTGCTTATTTATTTTATATATATCAGTTTGTATCTGTTAATCCCATACTCCTAATTTATCATTCCCCCACCCCCTTTCCGCTTTGGTAACCATAAGTTTGTTTCCTATGTCTGTGAGTTTGTTTCTGTTTTGTATATAGATTCATTTGTATTCTTTTTTTAGATTCCACATGTAAGTGACATCATATAACATTTGTCTTTCTCTGTCTGACTTACTTCACTTAATAGCATATTCTCTAGGTCTATCCATGTTGCTGCAAATGGCAATATTTCACTCTTTTTTATGACTGAGTAATATTCCATTGTGTGTGTGTGTATATCTGTATATATATATATAATATATATATATATTATATATATATATACACACACACAAAGACATATATACACACCACATCTTCTTAAACCAGTTGTCTGCTGATGGGCATAGGTTGTTTCCTTATCTTGGCTATTGTAAATAATGCTGCTATGAACACTGGGGTTCATGTATCTTTTCTAATTAGTTTTCATTTTTTCCAGACATATGCCCAGAGGTAGGATTGCTGGATCACATGGTAACTCTATTTTTAGGTTTTTAAGGAACTTCCATACTCTATTCCATAGTTGCTACACCAATTTACATTCCCACCAACAGTGTAGGAGGGTTCCCTTTTCTCCACACCCTCTCCAGCATTTATTATTTGTAGAATTTTTTTTTTAATTTATTTTATTTATTTATTTTTGGCTGCGTTGGGTCTTCGTTGCTGCGCGCGGGCTTTCTCTAATTGCAGTGAGCAGGGGCTACTCTTCCTTGCGGTGCATGGGTTCCTCATTGCGGTGACTTCTCTTGTTGCAGAGCACAGGCTCTAGGTGCATGGGCTTCAGTAGTTGTGGCTCTTGGGCTCTAGAGCACAGGCTTAGTAGTTGTGGCGCACGGGCTTAGTTGCTCCGCGGCATGTGGGATCTTCCCCGACCAGGGCTTGAACCCGTGTCCCCTGCATTGGCAGGCGGATTCTTAACCACTGCGCCACCAGGGAAGCTCTATTTGTAGAATTTTTGATGATGGCCATTCTGACTGGTGTGAGGTAATACCTCATTGTGGTTCTGATTTGCATTTCTCTAATAATTAGTGATGTTGAGCATCTTTTTATGTGCCTGTTGGCCATCTGTATGTCTTCCTTGAAGAAATGTGTATTTAGATCTTCTGCCCACTTTTTGGGCAGAAAATCTGCAGGATTGGGCAGGCACAAACAATTGGACTGTTTTTCTGATATTGAGTCATATGCTGTTTGTATATTTTGGAAATTAACCCCTTGTTGGTTGCATCATTTGCAAATATTTTCTCCCATTCCACAGGTTGTTTTTTTGTTCTGTTGATGATTTCCTTGGCTGTGCAAAAACTTTTAAGTTTGAATAGGTCCCATTTATTTTTGCTTTTATTTCTTTTTCATTGGGAGACTGATCTAAGAAAATATTGCCACAATTTATGTCAGGGTATATTTTGCTTATTTTCTCTTCTAGGACTTTTATGGTGTTCTCTTATCTTTAGGTCTTAAAACCATTTTGAGTTTATTTTTGTGTATGGTGTGAGGGAGTGTTCTGATTTCATTGATTTAAATGAGGCTGTCCAGTGTTTCCAATACCACTTACTGAAGAGACTATCTATTCTCCATTGTATATTCTTGCCTCCTGTGTCATAGATTAATTGACCGTAGGTGTGTGGGTTTATTTCTGGGCTCTGTTCTGTTCCATTGATCCATATATCTTAGTTCTGTGCCAATACCATGCTGTTTGGAACACTGTAGCTTTGTAGTATTGTCTGAAGTCTGGGAGGGTTATGCCTCCAGTTTTGTTCTTTTTCCTCAGGATTGCTTTGACAATTCTGGGTATTTTGTGGTTCCATATAAATTTTAAGACTATTTGTGAAAAATATCATTGGTATTTTGATAGAGATTACATAAATCTGTAGATTGCTTTGGGTAGTATGGCCATTTTAACAATATTAATTCTTCCAATCCAAGAGCATGGGGTATTTTTCCATTCTGTTGAATCATTTTCAATTTCCTTTATCAACGTTTTATAATTTTCAGCATATAGTTCTTTCACCTCCCTGGTTAGGTTTATTCCTCAGTATTTTATTTTTTGCACACAATTTTAAAGGAGATTTTTTTTTTTTTTTACTTTGTGATATTTCATTGCTAGCATAAAGATATGCAACAGATTTCTCTATATTAATCTTGTATCCTGCTACCTTGCTTAATTCATTTATTAGTTCATTAATAGTTTTTGTGTGGAGTCTTTAGGGTTTTCTATGTAGAGTATCATGAGATCTGCAAATAATGACAATTTTAGCTCTTCCTTTCCAATATGGATACCTTTTATTTCTTTTTCTTGTCTAAATGCTGTGGCTAGGACTTCCAATGCTATGTTGAATAGAGTGGTGAAAGTGGGCATCCTTGTCTTGTTCCAGAATTTAACAGGAAAACTTTCAGCTTTTCACCATTGAGTATTATGTTGGCTGTGAGTCTGTCATAAATGGCTTTTATTATGTTGAGATATGTTCCCTCTATACCCACTTTGGTGAGAGTTTTTATCATGAATGGATGTTGAATTTTATCAAATGCTTTTTCTGCATCTACTGAGATGATCATGTGGTTTTTGTCTTTTCTTTTGTTAATGTGGTGTATCACACTGATTGATTTGCATATGTTGAACCTGGCCAAGTTTAAGAAGTTATCTATGATCTTCACTTTCTGTTATACCCTACATCCAATCTATTGGTCGAGCTCCAAATAGTCCTAGAATTATCCACTTGTCTAAATATGTGGTCTTTTGTGTCTGATTTGTTTAACGTAACCTGATGTTTTTGAGGTTCATTCATATTGTAACATGTACCAGTTGTTTCTTTCTTTCATGTGAATAGTTTTCATTGTATAAAAATACCATATTGTTGATCCATTAAGTTGACAGACATCTGGACTGCTTCTACTTTTTGATGATTAAAAATAATGCTGCTCTAAACCCTTTTCTCAGGTACATGCCTAAGAGTAGAATTCCTGAGTTGTATAGGAAATATATATTCAACTTTCTAAGGAACTACCAAACCGTTCTCCAAAGTAGCTGTACTGTTTCACATCCTTACCAGCAATATATGAGGTTTCCCACTTCCCTGTATTATTGCCAACCCTTGTTATTTCTGTCTGATCCCAATCATTTTTGCTTTACAAATTTCTAGTCAGTTAATTCCAATGGAAACCATTAATTCACAAACCAAGTAAATGTGAATGCCCTGTGATAATGCATTTCTACCGAGTTAATGAAAAAAACATGATGAGTGAAAGGATGAAAGTAAATTATGAATGGTTAGGCTGAAAGCAAGGGCAATCATTTCCCAGTAGAGCAGACCAGCTTAATCTTTCTGATCCAGAGAGCCTTGCTCATCAAATTAAAATGAACCTGCTTCGCTGTTGCAACCAAATGAACAGCTAGGTTCTCTAGTACTCAAATACCTGCTCATTGTGCATACATCACAGGCAGGGGTGAGATTAAGCACAGAGAAAGTGTAAAATTAATATAAGAAGCCAGTAACACAAAGTAATACTAAAAATTAACATCAATGACCATAAAGAAATAGGTACAGTCCCTAAAGAGCTTTCATTTGATTCTGGGGAATTGAATACTTGTTCAAAACAAAAAATAAAATTGGAATGAAATGATTATCTAGCAAATCATCAACTGTAGAACAAGGTAATTGTTCAAAATTGATGTGTTATATCAATTATTAACTTGAATTTGAATTGAGGTCAGTTTATATCCTGTAAGAATTATTAGGATCTTAATTTCTCTGATAATATTTGAATCTAAAATGTCTGACTAAAGAGTAAACCCATCAGATGCTAAACTCCGATTATTTGGGAGTCACTGTTTTCTTAGAATAACAATGAAAAACAAGGATATTTTTCAGGATCTTCCCATAGCCATAATATGCACAAACTTTATGTTAACAGAGACGTTAAGTTTTGCATTGTAGGCAAACAGTGTAAAAGAAGCTGAAAGGCCATCTACTTTATATTTTGGAATATTACACTTACACAAAATTCAGTATGATACATGAATACAGGGTAATAAATCATTTTGTTAGAGGGTAAAGAGATTAATAATATCCCCTTTTGCTTTGATATTGAAAACAAAATGAGCTTTGCATCTTCTTTATTATATTTCTTATGTATTTCTCTCCCAGTCACACTGATCACGTTTTATATACAATAAATATATATGCTAGGATACAAATGCAACACTTTTTTCCAGGATTACCAAATTCTAAAAAGCAAATATTTACATTGATATTATATTTGTAAATTTTTACTAAATCAATTGATAAAAATCATTTGTCATGTCTCTAAAGAACTACGGAATCCTATAATTGTAATTACTCAACAAAATGTTACAATATGCAGATAGTTCTTAATCAACTAAATACCCATGTGACATTTCCAGCAGCCCAAATAGTCTCTTAAATAACTATTTACTGTTACTCTTTAATGAGCACTTAGTATGTTCCCGGGCACTATGTTGAATGCTTTGCACTGCCTAATTTAATCCTTCCTACCACTCTATGAATAAATACATTTACTCACTTTTTACAGATAAGACAACAAAGACTTATTAAGTTTAACTATTTGTCCAAGATCACTTGGCCTCCAAGTGCTGGATTTTGGATTTGAATCTTGGCATGTCTGATTAGATAGTTAGGTAGCATAACTACTACGTATTCTACCTTTTTCCTAACTTACTGTTGAAAGAGACTGCACGTATAGACACTAGAGTCACTTCAGTATTCAGTGTTCCCAGGCAAGTCAAGGTCACCTGGACCTGCACTCCTCTAGAGGATCCACTGCTGGGATCCATGCTTGGGACAGCATCCAGAAGTGGAAAGAGGATGATTTGAGGTGGAAAAGAGAATAGAGAGTGGAAACATGCAGGTACAAACCAACTAGCACAACTGGAGATTGGGATAGTATATGCTCTGAAAAGTACATGCATCTTTCTGTGCACATCTGGCTTAAGTTTATTCTCTCCTACTAATCTTGGATGCCCTATGCATATCAGACGGGTGATTCAGACGGAGCTACCAGCATGCTACCACTCAAATCCAGATCTTGTCTGTCTCAGATTTTACTAATGTTTCTGCATTTCCACCAGAAAAAAAAGCACCAGGTGTGTGAAATATGAAAGATGACTAAAGCATCATTGTGATCCCCCAAGAATGTATACCTATAGATAAATAAGGAATTCATCTATTCTAATCCCTTGATTGAACCTTTAACATTTTGGCGACTAGAATTCATGTAGAAACATATCATCCAACCTGTCTTCAGAAAGTTCATACCTCGTCTGTGAGAAAGACATGCATAAACATTTTGAATATCGTCCGACACATGTATAATAGGAAATGAGCATAGGGTGGTTGATAAGAGCACCGGAGTGGCATGCCAGTTCCCAAACTCATTCCCAGCAGAAAGACAATAGATGTCACTGCCAAAGTGGCGAGAGCATGCCTGCTTCTCTCGAAATCATGCTATAGGTGTGTGGGCTGACGTTGGTTGTTCTAACCTTCACCCATGGAAACACACGACCCAGGTATAACAGAAGGGGCCTGCAGACAGGCTCAACTCTCCAATGGTCTTTCCAGTTCACCAGCATCTGTGAACTGGAAAGGGTTCACAGTGTTGGGTCACGATTAACACATACAGTGGCGGTAAAACCAGGCTCTGGGAATATCATGTATTCTTTATTAAAAAATATTTTAGCAACGTATTACCTGGGATAATTCTATGTGGCATTTCCATTTTGGATTAATTTGCTTGATTTTGTGGGGTTTCTACAGTAGATGAAAACTCTAGATTGACTCTGGCATAAAAGTCAATAGTGCAATAGTGACAACCAAAAACTAAAGACAAGCCCAGTACACATTTTCTCTCAGGAAAGACCCCAGAAAATTTGTGGGACCATGGTGTGATGGAATGAACCTCAAAATATGTCTGAGATTTTATTTCTAGAGAGCTCTGTCAGGTAGGATCACAGACCCAGTTTTAAAATGATTAGGGAAGTATTATATTATTTGCTCTCTAGTCTTGCAGAACAAATATCTACAAGTTATCCTGGAAAAACTTTTATAATAGAGACAATTTGTTAAGTCCCAGGATAAACATTAAAATATGTAGCTTTCAAGAAAAGCAGCAAAGCTCAGCAGTGGTAGCAGTTATTCAAAGTTCTTCAGTTATTGTTATTGTGTGCACAAAATCAATTAGGTCAAAAAATATTTGAGTTGCTTGCAGAGCATAACACAATTAAAGTCTCTAATTTGCATCTGAATATCATTCACAGAACTCTAATATGATTTCAGGAAAATATTCCCTAAAGGGAAGATGAATAGATGAATAGATAGATGGATGGACTGCGGGGGAGGGAGAGAGGGAGGGATAGAGAAATTGGTATATATGTGCATGGATGTATAGATATAATTCCCATCAGTTTTTAAACACAGTGGAGAATGGGAGTCATAATTCTTCTCTGATTTTAGTTCTCATATGTGACAGGAGGAGGGGTTCACTGTAGGATGTATATTTAATGCAAACCCTTTACATAGTGGTACCAACAGATACAAATGCTTCCATGCACCCTCTTTAGGTTTGTAGAGTTTAAAGACTATGGTCAAATCTCCTAAGTTTTACTGGCAGATCCTTTAAATGGTGGCCCTACTCCCAAGGTGTGATTGGTAGATTTCCTTTTTTCGTATATAATTCCCCTTTCAAACAGAACTACAACCCTCTTGTTCATACAATTAAGCAGCCAATAGCTTATATGACAGTATTTAATAGTATATTATCACCTGTATGAAAATTAACATAAGACGGCAGTTTCCAGAACGCGTTCATCCCTCTGTAGGAATTGTCCCCCACCCCTTGCACCTCTGGGCCTTTACTGGACCTTCAGGCACCTAATACTCTTCTTACAAGAAAAATGTGCTCTCTTACGCATGTAGGTGCATGCGCACACACATACAAGTCTTTATTTAAGGATTAAATGGAGAAAGAGGGAGAGAGAAAGAAGGGATGCCTGCCAAGAAGTCACATAGTATTTAAAGTCAGTAAACAGTCTGCTGTCAGGAAGAACGTACAAATCTTAAAATAAGATTTGCTTTCTCCAATGCAATTCAATAACTTTGTGGATATTGCTTTGGGTCAAATAGGCAATTTAAGCGAGGGCGAGGGTTACTCACAAGAACAACATTGAAAGGATACATCCAAAAAGAGGTACCAGATTCTTGCCCTTGACTTACTTCCTGCCAAACTATGTCCTATTAAATATGTAAATCTCCTTTCCTAACCCTTTTTTCCATTATACAATTTAAAAGAAAATTTTTATGTAGGAGTCTATGCCTTTCCCCCATCCAAACCCTATATTTTATTATATAAACTGAGTCTAATTGGTATTTGCATGAAAATCAGACAGCAGGCTTCTGAGAGCTCTGAACATATTTAATTCCCACCACCCCAGCATCACAACACACAAGCACCAACACACGTCCCTACTTTGATCTATCTCTGCTTTCTCCTAATTATCATTCTTTTCCTTTGCTTCCCATTGGGTCTATATGGGTTGATGGCAGAGCTGGGAGGGAGGTGAGAGATATTTAGTGACTCTCAACATTAGCTCCCTAGATCTGGCTCCAATATGGAAGCTTTCTTTTCAGAATGGCAAAATATGCGCGTACGCACACACACACATGAGTTTGTGCGTTTATACGTTTTAACAATCCCCTCCTTTCCAAGTTATGTTTGGAATACAGATAGAAGCCATCACAATCTATTTTAAAAGTCTAATACCTATTTAATCTCTCCTTTACACATCACATTACGAATCATAGCAACTGAGATGATTGTTTTTCTGAAAAGTATATGACAAGCATTTATTGTTGAAAAAATAATATGATTTCCTCAACCAAAACCTGAATAAATACAAGACGAGTACCTGAGAAAATAGAGGAAGTAAGAACAAAAACTTTGTATTCATTTATAAACTACACAGAAAAAAACAAAGATAACTAAAGGGGTAAAGCCTCTTCCTAACAGACCTCAATCTCATAGGAAACATTTTAAATAGTCCTATTCTTTCAGACCAAAGTAAGACACTTCATCTTTTTTCTTAATTTAAAAATGCCGATGATTTCATTAGTTCTGTTTTTGGTGTTCTATTTTTGGGGCTGTGATGAGAGCTATTTCACATCTTCAAGAAGTGGTGGTGCAGAAATAACGGGATTGCTACACCCCAGATAATTTAAAATGGAAATCCGAGTGGCAGTTCTGAGAGTGATAAAGAGAAGCCATATGCACAGATATACTCTCTTGAGCCCCAGCAAACTTCTCAGTCTTGCAAAGCAGTTAAAGTAGAATCATCTCTGGTAAAGCTATGATATGATTTCACTCGATCTAATTTTATTCTAGAACAATCTAGAGGAAACCACACACACATAATGGATCTACTGGATTCTGACAGTTCCTTGTAATGCTGATGGGATGACCATAGATAAACTACTTTATCGAAAAATTCATGTTTAACTTACTTTAGGTATATTCCCATAGTGAAAGAACATAAGGGTGGATCTCACTAACAGCTTCTGAGCTTCATTACCCTGATGCCTATTCCAGAATCCTTGTCAGCAGCAATCATCAGTCACACCTGGCTCACCTCAGAAGCGGGAGGGAACGACATGAGAACCTCCATTATGTTGCTATGGTGAGCGGTGAGGAGCTCAAGTCACAGCTCAGCATCACCTTGGGTTGTCTAGCTAACATAACCAGAGATCGCAGGCAGGAGTGAAGGCACAGACAGAGGAACTGGCAACAGTTGAAAGTAATACTTATCCGCATCACAATTGCAGGATCCTTCTCGGGCACCCACTGCCCTGAACTACCCTCCCAATGTCCTGACACTCTCATGCCTTGTCTTCTCCACCCAGGTATCTGAATCCCCATTCTGCTCCATTCTCTGTTACCAACACTCCACCATGACTCCCCAAATTTAATCCAATTTCTATATCATAAATACTATATTAAAATACAAAATCCACATTTTGTATTTCTTCCCCTAAGTGTATTCAAAGCTGACACTTTGCTAATATTCCCTGAAAAGCAGGTTCTCAACTCATCTATTTATTTTATTCCCACTGTGTAGCACAGGATGCAACAATCACTGCTCAGTAAACATAATACTGAACAAATGAATTATGTAATTTCCAAGTATTCAAAGTTAATGGAAATCTCTGAAGGTCTTGTGCAACTGGGAGGCCAGCATGATGCTCTGACCATCCAATGGTAAGGGACCAACCTGGTGGGATTTGGGATAAAAGGAAAGGTTTGATTTTACTTCATCACTTGGTATATATAGATGGAAAGAAAGGGCTGCAAATAGAGAGGGTATCACTCTGAGCTTTGAATAGTGAGGGAACAAAAAGAGGATAGCCCGAGTGTAGTAACAGACTGAAAACTGACACCATTCAAATCCATACCCCATTATGGTTACCAAAGGGGAAAGGGATGGGGGAGGGATAAATTAGGAATATGGTATTAAAAGACACACACTGCTATATATACAATAGATAAACAGCAAAGATTTACTGTATAGCACAGGGAACTATATTCTATATCTTGTAATAACCTAAAATGGAAAAGAATCTGGAAAAAATATATATATATATATCTGAATCACTTTGCTGTACACCTGAAACTAACACAACATTGTAAATCAACTATAACTCAATTAAAAAGAAATGTAGTTATGCCATTTGTGTCCTAAATTACTCGTTGGTCCATGAGGTGTGTACTCTGTTGCACACAGTTTCTCACTGGATTTTGCCCTCTGGGTTCAGGAGCTCAATGAGGCAGAGCTTTGGAGATTCCCAGCTCTCTGCAAAGGGCTAGCAGATGAAGAGCAAAGCTCTGTGCCTCGAGATGAAGAGGGGAAATCATAAAGAGAAGATCTGGTGATGGTTGGTCTTAGAACCCTGCTCCCATAACTATGGCAGTTTTGGAGAAGGACGTAGGCAAATGTGATAATTATAATATTTTCTTTTCTCCTCTGACCTAAACAGTGGTCACTGGCAAACACACAAATGAAAGCATAGCTGCTATTTGAGCTGCTCCCCATCCCACGACGGTCAGTGACACCAATGATCCAGATCGCCTGAGGAGAAATGAATCCACCAACAGCACTACCCACCGTCATCCACGTGACACTGTGTGTGTTCATAAATACAGGTCACATCTAACCCTTAATTAAAGATAAAAGCAGAGAGGGAAGAAAAGCTCCAGATATTTCATAGGCTTTGGCTTCAAGTCAGCAAAGATTACTGTGGGGAAGGCATGGGTGTTAAGAGTTCTCCTTTTATCTCCTCCTTAGTTTGGCAAGTTCCATTCCTCAAAGGACATGGTAACATCCATCAACCTACTCTCAGAGAAAAAAAGGGAAAGCTGAGTTTATGCTAAATTGGCTCAACTTCAGGTCCCAAACATCATAGTTGCTCTTCCTAAAAATTTAATTTCCAAAGCAGGAGGTTGCCAGGCAAGACTGCTATTACTCCAAAGTGGATTCCCTTATGTGGTTCTTGGGTTTGCTCTTCAATTACTTGCTCATGAACCTTTGAATTGTGGAGACTCTTAATTGATGTCCTGTATTTCACAGGATCACAAGTTTACTTTAAGAAGTTTACAACTAGGTCTGACCTTCAAGATGGCAGAGAAGTAAGACATGGAGATCAGCTTCCTCCCCACAAATACATCAAAAATACATCTACATGTGGAACAACTCCTACAGAACACCTACTGCACACTGGCAGTAGACCTCGGACTTCCCAAAAGGCAAGAAACTCCCCATGTACCTGGGTAGGACAAAGAAAAAAGAAAAAACAGAGACAAAAGAATAGGGGCAGGACCTGCACCTCTGGGAGGGAGGTGTAGGAAACGTTTCCACACACTAGGAATCCCCTTCACTGGCAGAGACAGGGGGTGGGCAGGGTTGGGGGAAAGCTTTGGAGCCACGGAGGAGAGCACAGCAACAGGGGTGCAGATGGCAAAGCGGAGAGATTCCCGCACAGAGGATCGGTGCTGACCAGCACTCACCAGCCCGAGAGGCTTGTCTGCTCACCCGCCGGGGTGGGCGGGGGCTGGGAGCTGAGGCTTGGGCTTCAGAGGTCAGATCCCAGGGACAGGAGTGGGGTTGGCTGCATGAACACAGCCTGAAGGGGGCTAGTGCGCCACAGCTAGCTGGGAGAGAGTCCAGGAAAAAGTCTCGACCTGCTGGAGAGGCAAGAGACCATTGTTTCGGGGTGCGTGAGGAGAGGGGCCTTCTGCTCCGTGTGCCCACAGATGGCAGAGCACCACCTAAGTGAGCTCCAGAGATGGGCGCAAGCCATGGCTATCATATCGGACCCCAGAGGTGGGCATGGACTGCTAACGCTGCCACCACTGCCACTGAGAATCCTGTGTACAAGTGCAGGTCACCAACCACACCCCCCTGGGATCCTGTGCAGCCTGCCACTGCCAGGGTCCCACGATACAGGGACAACATCCTCGGGAGAACACACAGCGTGCCTCAGGCTGTTGCAACGTCACACTGGCCTCTGCCACTGCAGGCTCACCCCGCATTCCAATTATGACTACCGTACCCCTCCCTCTCCCTGGCCTGAGTGAGCGAGAGAGCACTAATCAGATGCTGCTCTAACCCCCTCCTGTCTGGGTGGGGAACAGATGCCTGAGGGTGGCTTACATGCAGAGGCAGGGCCAAAACTAAAGCTGATCCCCAGGAGCTATGCAAACAAAGAAGAGAAAGGGAAATTTCTCTGTGAAGCCTCAGGAGCAGCAGATTAAATCCCCACAATTGACTTGATAAACCCTGCATCTGTGGAATACCTGAATAGACAACGAATGTTCCCAAAATTGAGGCGGTAGAATTTGGGAGCAACTGTAGACTTGGGGTTTGCTTTCTGCATCTGATTTGTTTTTGGTTTTATGTTTATCTTAGTTTAGTTTTTAGTACTTGTTATCATTGGTAGATTTGTTTATTGGTTTGGTTGCTTGCTTCCTTTTCTTCTTTTTTTCCTTTTTTCTCTTTTTGTGAGTGTGTGTGTGCATGTTCCTTTGTGTGATTTTGTCTGTTTAGATTTGCTTTTACCATTTGTCTTAGGGTTTGTCCAAGAGCAAACAAACAATGATGAACAACATAATAAATGATATTAAAAATTCTCTAGAAGGAATCAATAGCAGAATAACCGAGGCAAAAGAACGGATAAGTGACCTGGAAGATAGAATAGTGGAAATAACTGCTGCAGAGCAGAATAAGGAAAAAGAATGAAAAACAATTGAGGATAGTCTCAGAGACCTCTGGGACAACATTAAACACACCAACATTCGAATTATAGGGGTCCCAGAAGAAGAAGAGAAAAAGAAAGGGACTGAGAAGACATTTGAAGAGATTATAGTCGAAAACTTACCTAACATGGGAAAGGAAATAGTCAGTGAAGTCAAGGAAGCACAGAGAGTCCCATACAGGATAAATCCAAGGAGAAACATGCCAAGACGCATAGTAATCAAACTATCAAAAATTAAATACAAGAAAAAATATTAAAAGCAGCAAGGGAAAAACAACAAATAACATACAAGGGAATCCCCATAAGGTTAACAGCTGATCTTTCAGCAGAAACTCTGCAGGCCAGAAGGGAGTAGCAGGACATATTAAAGTGATGAAGGGGGAAAACCTACAACCAAGACTACTCTACCCAGCAAGGATCTCATTCAGAGTCAACAGAGAAATTAAAACCTTTACAGACAAGCAAAAGAGAATTCAGCACCACCAAACCACCTTTACAACAAATGCTAAAGCAACTTCTCTAGGCAGGAAACACAAGAGAAGGAAAAGATGTACAAAAACAAACCCAAAACAATTAAGAAAATGGTAATAGGAACATACATATCGATAATTACCTTAAATGTAAATGGATTAAATGCTCCAACCAAAAGACGTAGACTGGCTAAATGGATACAACAACAAGACCCACATATATGCTGTCTACAAGAGACCCACTTCAGACCTAGGGACACATACAGACTGAAAGTGACAGGATGGAAAAAGATATTCCATGCAAATGGAAATCAAAAGAAAGCTGGAGTAGCAACACTCATATCAGATAAAATAGACTTTAAAATAAAGAATGTTACAAGAGACAAGGAAGGACACTACATAATGATCAAGGGATCAATCCAAGAAGAAGATATAACAATTATAAATATATATGCACCCAACATAGGAGCACCTCAATACATAAGGCAAATGCCATAAAAGGGGAAATCAACAGTAACAAAATCATAGTAGGGCACTTTAACACCCCACTTTCACCAATGGAGAGATCATCCAAAATGAAAATAAATAAGGAAACACAAGCTTTAAATGACACATTAGACCAGTTAGATTTAATTGATATTTATAGGACATTCCATCCAAAAACAACAGAATACACTTTCTTCTCAAGTGCACGTGGAACATTCTCCAGGATAGATCATATCCTGGGTCACAAATCAAGCCTCAGTAAATTTAAGAAAACTGAAATCATATCAAGTATCTTTTCTGACCACAATGCTAACAATTACAGGGAAAAAAATGTAAAAAATACAAACACATGGAGGCTAAACAATAGGCTACTAAATAACCAAGAGAGCACTGAAGAACTCAAAGAGGAAATAAAAAAATACCTAGAAATAAATGACAATGAAAACACGATGAACCAAAACCTATGGGATGCAGCAAAAGCAGCTCTAAGAGGGAATTTTACAGCAGTACAATCCTACCTCAAGAAACAAGAAACATCTCAAATAAACAACCTAACCTTACACCTAAAGCACTTAGAGAAAGAATAACAACAAAAGAAAAAATCCCAAAGTTAGCAGAAGGAAAGAAATCATAAAGATCAGATCAGAAATAAATGAAAAAGAAATGAAGGAAATGATAGCAAAATCAATAAAACTAAAAGCTGGATCTTTGAGAAGATAAACAAAAGTGATAAACCATTAGCCAGACTCATCAAGAAAAAAAGGGAGAAGACTCAGATCAACAGAATTAGTAACAACTGACACTGCAGAAATACAAAGGATCATGAGAGATTACTACAGGCAACTATATGGCAATAAAATGGACAATCTGTAAGAAACGGACAAATTCTTAGAAAAGCACAACATTCCAAGACTGAACCGGGAAGAAATAGAAAATATAAACAGACCAATCACAAGTATTGACATTGAAACTGTGATTAAAAATCTTCCAACAAACAAAAGCCCAGGACCAGATGGCTTCACAGGCAAATTCTATCAAACATTTAGAGAAGAGTTAACACCTATCCTTCTCAAACTCTTCTAAAGTATAGCAGAAGGAGGAACACTCCCAAACTCATTCTACGAGCCCACCATCACCCTGATACTGAAACAAGACAAAGACGTCAGAAAGAAAGAAAACTACAGGCCAATATCACTGATGAACATAGATGCAAAAATCCTCAACAAAATACTAGCAAACAGAATCCAACAGCACATTAAAAGGATCATACACCATGATCAAGTGGGGTTTATCCCAGGAATGCAAGGATTATTCTATACACAAATCAATCAATGTGATACATCATATTTACAAATTGAAGGATAAAAACCATATGATAATCTCAATAGATGCAGAAAAAGCTTTCAACAAAATTCAACACACATTTATGATAAAAAATACTCTCCAGAAAGTGGGCATAGAGGAAACCTACCTCAATATAAGAAAGGCCATGTATGACAAACCCACAGCCAACAGCATTCTCAATGGTGAAAAACTGAAACCATTTCCTCTAAGATCAGGAACAAGATAAGGGCACCCACTCTCACCACTATTATTCAACATAGTTTTGGAAGTTTTAGCCACAGCAATCAGAGAAGAAAAAGAAATAAAAGGAATCCAAATCATAAAAGAAGGGGTAAAATTGTCACTGTTTGCAGATGACATGATACTATACATAAAGAATCCTAAAGATGCTACCAGAAAACTGCTAGAGCTAATCAGTGAATCTGGTAAAGTAGCAGGATACAAAATTAATGCACAGAAATCACTTGCATTCCTATACACTAACGACAAAAAATCTGAAAGAGAAATTAAGGGAACACTCCCATTTACCACTGCAACAAATAGAAAAAAATACCTAGGAATAAACCTGCCTAAGGAGACAAAAGATCTGTATGCAGAAAACTATAAGACACTGATGAAAGAAATTAAAGTTGATACAAACAGATGGAGAGATATACCATCTTCTTGGATTGGAACAATCAACATTGTGAAAATGAATATACTACCCAAAGCAATCTATGGATTCAGTGCAATCCCTATCAAACTACCAATGGCATTTTTCACAGAACTAGAACAAAAAATTTTACAATTTGTATGGAAACACAAAAGACCCTGAATAGCCAAAGCAATATTGAGGGGGGAAAAAAAAAAAAAAGGAGCTGGACGAATGAGGCTCCCTGACTTCAGACTATACTACAAAGCTATAGTAATCAAGACAGTATGGTACTGGCACAAAAACAGAAATATAGATCAATGGAACAGGATAGAAAGCCCAGAGATAAACCCATGTACATATGGTCACCTTATTTTTGATAAAGGAGGCAAGAATTAGTAACAACTGACACTGCAGAAATACAGTGGAGAAAAGACAGCCTCTTCAATAAGTGGTGCTGGGGAAACCGGACAGCTACATGTAAAAGAATGACATTAGAACCCTTCCTAACACCATACACAAAAATAAACTCAAAATGGATTAAAGACCTAAATGTAAGGCCAGACACTATAAAACTCTTAAAGGGAAACATAGGAAGAACACTCTATGACATAAGTCACAGCAAGATCCTTTTTGATCAACCTCCTAGAGTAACGGAAATAAAAACAAAAATAAACAAATGGGACTAATGAAACTTAAAAGCTTTTGCACAGCAAAGGAAACCATAAACAGGATGAAAAGACAACACTCAGAATGGGAGAAAATATTTGCAAAGAAAGCAACTGACAAAGGATTAATCTCTAAAATATACAAGCAGCTCATACAACTCAATATCAAAAAAAAACCCCAAACAACCCAATCCAAAAATGGGCAGAAGACCTAAATAGACTTTTCTCCAAAAAAGATATACAGATTGCCAACAAACACATGAAAGGATGCTCAACATCACTAATCATTAGAGAAATGCAAATCAAAACTACAATGAGGTATCACCTCACACCAGCCAGAATGGCCATCATCAAAAAATCTACAAACAATAAATGCTGGAGAGGGTGTGGAGAAAAGGGAACTCTCTTACACTGTTGGTGGGAATGTAAATTGATACAGTCATTATGGAGAACAGTATGGAGGTTCCTTAAAAAACTAAAAATAGAACTACCATATGACCCAGCAATCCCACTACAGGGCATATACCCTGAGAAAACCATAATTAAAAAAGAGTCATGTACCACAATGTTCACTGCAGCTGTATTTACAATAGGTAGGACATGGAAGCAACCTAAGTGTCCATCGACAGATGAATGGATAAAGAAGATGTGGCACATATATACAATGGAATATGACTCAGCCATAAAAGGAAACGAAATTGAGTTACTTGTAGTGAGGTGGATGGACCTAGAGTCTGTCATACAGAGTGAAGTAAGTCAGAAAGAGAAAAACAAATACCGTATGTTAACACATACATATGGAATCTAAAAAAAAAAATGGTTCCAATGTACTAGGGGCAGGACAGGAATAAGGACAAAGACATAGAGAATGGACTTGAGGACACAGGGAGGGGGAAGGGTAAGCTGGGACGAAGTGAGAGAGTGGCATGGACATATATACACTACCAAATGTAAAACAGAGAGCTAGTGGGAAGCAGCCGCATAGCACAGGGAGATCGGCTCAGTGCTTTGTGACCACCTAGAGGGGTGGGATAGGGAGGGTAGGAGGGAGATGTAAGAGGGAGGGGATATGGGGATATATGTATACATACAGCTGATTCACTTTGTTATAGGGCAGAAACTAACACGCTATTGTAAAGCAGTTATACTCCAATAAAGATGTTAAAAAAAAAAAAGGAAGTTTACAACTAAAGAACTCTATTTTTTCCTATAAGGACACATACATAAAACCCAATCCTACCTACATTGTAAAAGTATAAAAATAGAAGCAGATTAAAATGTTGTCAGTTTAGATGGGATTAAATATAGAAAATCCTAGTCTAATATAATTATTCTGATTGATAATTAAAATACATTGTTTTCAGGTGGCCTTTCTAAAGTATATTATCCAATGAAGGAAAGCATGCCTGCTCTTCAAAAGAGAACGATAACTTTCTACTGCTGAATTTTAGATTAAATCACTGATAGAAGTCCTACAATTACTGCATTTTATTGTACATGCTGTTAAGGAATGTGGTAGGACAGCCCACACAGAGAGCCTGGGAATGAGGGACAGCTGACTTCTCCGAGTTAGGGTTGATGGAGGATTTGTCATATTATTACTCTAATGTTCCTTATTCACCATTAACATTCCCACTTTCACCCACAAATGTGCAGTGTGGAGTACACAATAGTATGTCAACGTGAATGTTCAGTTCTGAGTAACTAAAAAAAAAAATTATAAAAGAACAAGTGTAACCAGAGGTTTTTATGATTGTACTTTCACTTCTCAGCAAGGAACCTTGCTTTAGATTGTCCTTTTCCCCTTAAGGGATCATGAATGATTAAAAACTTGGTAATAAAAAAAAATGAATTACAAAACATAGAAAGAAATGTTAGCCAATCATTAGTTTGCTATCAGTGACATAAAATACAACTAGTTCCTTAGTTCACTCTTATCAGTGTCACATCTAGGGACATTTCTTAGAGTAGGTCACAAATTGTGTTCAATATATCTGAAAGTATAGGTTCTTTTAGGCTATGTGTTAACTCCTAATAAACAAAATAGGACTGCAGAGGAAGTCTAATGAAAAGAAAAGCACATCCCAACAGGACATATTCATGACACTTTCGTCCAGATCCATTTAAGTTTTGCCACCTGCTAATCAGTTGGCATTTTCTTTCAGTTAAGTTCAATATCTGAAGAGAACCTAGTTAATTACAATGCATATCATGTTTAACTTCTCAAATGGTTTCTTATAATATAAACAAAATATGATTGTAGATAAACATTCTCCCCCGTCTCTCAGGCACACCTAATTATGATACTGCAAAAATGAAAGGTAAAAAATTTAGTATAGGGTTGTTTAATATGCATCTTGAATCAGGGCCTGCATTGTTTGGAAATAAAATTGAAAGCAACAAAGAAAATGAACATATATTATATTAGAGAGTGAATGCTTTTCTGTAGTATTTGCTTCTGACTAATATCCTTCCATATATGTAAAAGCAAACCTAGTGGACAAATAAGCAAATCTTTAAGCAAACTCCAGTTCAGTATTCTAGCGTTGTATTTAATTTTGCTTTAAGGGTTGCTTTTTTGTTTTGTTTTCCCTCCTGGGATAAAATTAGCTGGGAACTTGGCAATGTTTTTGTTGTCTGAATTCTTAGCCTTGTTTATTTATTTTTTTGTACTTATTGCTGCACTGGTGTTTTCCATTCTAGATTTTTTTCCATGAGGAGAAATAAGAAATCAGCAAACAAAACAATCTGGAAAATAAGTATACATCAGAGATTCCAGTAAGAATAAGTGAGCATACCCAGTGAACTCTTTAGAGTTCAGACCAAAACCACTGACACCTTCCTAAGCATATTCCTGGGAGCAAATACAAGGTCAACAGAACTGATGATATGCTATAAAATCTTCAGATTTAAAGGAAACACGTAGTTTTTTCTTTCTAATAGTTCACACTTGAGTATGAAAATGTCAACCGCCATATACGGAGCAAAAAATGTGCTTTGGAAGCATTGTAAAAGCTTTGCAAGGGCTACGCTTTGGTGCAGTCAGATGAAACAGGGAACAAAGAAAGTCTCCACCATCATGGAAGAGAGCAGGTAATGCTGCTCTCTTAGTCTCCAAAACCTTTCTTATAACATTTGGGTAATCAATCTACAGTGACATGCTATTTATTACACTGTGCCTCTATTTGCTGGAACCCTGTAGTCATGGGGACATTTTTTTAAATGAAGTCTCAGGGGTGTTCTGAATATAGCCCTGTTACCATTGGGAAGAGATAAGAAAGCTTTAACCCACCTCTTTACCTTTGAGTGCAAAACATCAAACAGTATTCACAGATCAAAAGAAAAGTTCTCACCTCACACTGGTCAGAATGCCCATCGTCAAAAAGTCTACAAATAATACATGCTCAAGAGGGTGTGGAGAAAAGGGAACCCTCCTACACTGTTGGTGGGAATGTAAACTGGTGCAGCCACTATGGAAAACAGTATGGAGGTGCCTTAAAAAACTAAAAATACAATTACAATATGATCCATCAATCCCACTCCTGGGCATATATCCAGAGAAAACCATACTTCAAAAAGATACATGCACCCCAATGTTCACAGCAGCACTACTTACAATAGCCAAGACATGGAAGCAACCTAAATGTCCATTGACAGATGAATGGATAAAGAAGATGTGGTGTATATATACAATTAAATAGTACTCAGCCATAAAAAAATGATATAATGCCATTTGCAGCAACATGGATGGACCTAGTGATTATCATACTAAGTGAAGTAAGTCAGACAGAGAAAGATAAATATCATATGGTATCACTTACATGTGGAATCTTAAAAAAATGATACAAATGAACTTATTTACAAAACAGAAAGAGATGCACAGATATAGAAAACAAACTTATGGTTACCAAAGGGGAAAGGGGGGGGCATAAATTAGGAGTTTGGGATTAACAGATACACACTACTATATACATATAATAGATAAACAATGAGGACCTGCTGTATAGCACAGGAAACTATATTCAGTGTCTTATAGTAACCTATAATGGAAAAGAATCTGAAAAAGCATATATCTACGTATCTATATATATTAAGATATCTTAATCACTTTGCTGTACACCTAAAACTACCACAACATTGCAAGTCAACTATAATTCAATTTCAAAAAACCCAGAAAAGTTTTACTCATTGTTTCCCCACAGGAAGGGCATAGAGCTTGGTTGTGCATTGTCTCAGTCACTGAGGGCTTCGCATCAGATTTCTTTAAGAGATCACAAATACAGGACAAACATTCATGGACAGAACATAAACTGGAATGGGTACAAGTGTGTCAGTTATTATCTTCTGCTTGAAAGAGCATTTGGTAGAAATCTGTTTTAGATATACTTGTCAGAAAAAAAGGCACAGAGGTGGTTCTCAATGTATCATATCCCAGATTCCATAATTAAAACATCGTGGAATCAATTCTCTTCAATTCCATGTAAATTTTGACATTGCAACGACTGTTGACTGGCTCCAAACCAAAAATAAAGCACACATTTCCATGAATCCTAGACCCTAGTCTTCCTAGGTTTGCCATGTCAAAAAGCCAGTTGTTACAGATTTCCTTTTTCTGCATACTGATAAATGTTATTTCTTAATAGAAAGGTTTGAAAAACTACCGTATCTTGCCACCCTTTGCCCCTACAAAATACTGTTTTAGAGTTTTCCCTATCCCTCAAAACTTAGGCACGTGAATAACTGAACAAAGTTTGGGAGCTCTAGCCGTTTCTTTTGGTGGCCTATGTGTGTGCCCAGGCCTTACCATTTCTACACATGCCAGAGGCACCCACACCCTGATCCCTGGGACCTGTGCATATTATGTTCTTTGGGGAAAAAAGCGTTTTGCAAGTGCAATTAGGGTTATGAACCTTGAAAACAGGAAGATTATTCTGGATTATCTGTGTGGGCCCAATTTAATCACATAATCCCGTAAAAGCAGAGAACTTTCTCCAGCTGAAGTTCAAGACATGGAACAGAAAGGAAAGGGAGAGCGATTCTAAGTGGGAGAGGGCCTAACCCACTGTTGCTGGTGGGTATCTTCATGAGAAGGAATGCGGGCAGCCTCTAGGTACAAAGGAAACCCCAGTCCTACAACTACAAGGAACCAAATTTGTCCAACAAACTGAATGAACTTAGAAATGGGCTTATCTCTGGAACCTCCAGGAAGGAATACATCCTAGCTGACTCCTTGATTTCAGCTTTCTGAGACTCTAAGCAGAGGATTCAGTGGAATCAAACTGTCCCTGGACTTCTGACTTTCATAACTGTGAGCCAGTAAGTGGGTGCAGTTTTAAGTTGCTAAATTGGCAGTCATTATAGAAAACTAAAACACAGACCAACCTCAAATTGCCAAGGCCACATCTCTTTCTCTGAAGGCTCTCTCTGGCCTTTAGAGCCTACTCTGCCCTAGCAGAATGCAGGACACAAGTGCCAGGGAACTGATCACAGATGGAGATACCCCAGCTCCCTCAAGTCTTCGGTGGGGTAACTTTGAGGTGTGTGCTTGGCATTGCTGCCAGGGTTTCCTGACAGGGCTAAACTCCAGTGGCCCACAGGGGCGACATACTTGATAATTCCTTTTTTTTTTTTTTTTGGCTTCTTTCCCTTCTGCATATTACCTCCCTGATTTCTTGTGACGTTTCTCAGAATCTATTTCCAAATAAGCATCTTAAGTCCAGGTCTCAAGATCTACTTCTGGGGCAACCCTAACTAAGGCAGCACTATTCTTCCTATCTCATCTCTCCTATAAAATTTTAATCAGCTGATGAGAATATTAATAATGGCTAAATGTTTTCCAAGAATTTATTATATATCTTTGTGATAACAAACACTTTATATCTTATTTAATCTTCTCAACAAAATCAGGAGGTTGGAACTGGATTATCCGCCATTGAGTGGGTAAGAAATCTGAGGTTTAGGGATGGTATGCAACTGCTCAAGATTTCACATGGAATGCAAGAAAGAGATTCACACCATACCTACGTGATTCTAAAACCCATGCTCCTTAAAAAATGGTATTTTACCTCCATCAGGAGGTATTTTACCTCCACAGGAATCATGTTATGAAATTCTCTTCAACAGATAGCGGGAAGTAGATACAGAGAGAACAGCATTTCCCAGAGCTTCAGTAAACCCTGCAGGAGAAATGCTGCATTTGATCACAAGCTTTAGGGGCCATGCCTTTTTCACTGCTCCGTCCTCAGGAGCTGACACATTACCAATGCATGTTCATGGAATATATGGATGAATCGAATCTCTAATCTCCTCAATGGATTACAGTTCCTTTACTTAGGGACCCTGTTCAGATTACTTCTATCTCCTCATTTTCATTTTAATGAGTCTTATATCTCTCTCTGTAAGCTCTCATTAGGAACTTGTTGAAAGACTGTTTTGCCAGGCCAGTGACTTATATTTTCCAGGTTGACCTAAGGTATCTCTGCTAAGCCTCAGTGCAGGCAGGAGACAGGCAGGAAGGGCAGCCAACCATAGGACCCTCTGATCTTCTGTATGGAAACTTTTCCTTCACTAGTGTATTCCCCAGAGGCTATTCCATAATACAACTGACACGAGCCAAACATTCATATGCATTATCTTACTGTTTTACATAATCTCTCCTAAGTAGCAACCATGGATGGATGTCAGAATTGGGGAACATCAAGAAATGAAATGATTTACACAAGACTGTACACTGAAACAATCACAATGCTCTAAAAACAATAACTTGCCCAATTACTCCTAGTTTAGGGCTCACACTAATTACCAAAACGTGCTAAAGAGTAGAGTTTCTTTAAAAAAAATTTTTTGAAGCAATGACACTGCACAAATTTATAACATCCACATGGGGTGTTTTAATAAGAAAATCATAAAGATACATATCTGTAGCCTCTGAATAAACTGGGTTTTCTTCCCCATGGACCCTATTGTAATTTATTTCCAGAATCAGACATGAGAAACTATTGAAGAAGGTAAGAGTAAAGTGTTATCTTTCAGGAGAAGAAAAATAGACCAAAAGTAAGAAAAGCAGAAAATAAGCTTAAATGAGACAACTTTTATAAAATATTAAGCACAGTGGCTGGTAAAGGCTCCATAAATCTGAGCCTTAATTATTTGTGTGTGTGGTTTTTGTTTTGTTTTGTTTTGTTTACAATGGCATGGTAATAGTTTAAGTAGTGATGGACAGCCAATGAAAACGTTAAAACAGCCTAATAGAGCTTGATGTCTAAGCCCCAAGGGACAGACTGGCACAGAGATCCATCTGCTTCAGGAGCTCAACTCAGCACTCAGTATCTTGGCAACTTTGGGAAAGTTATTTGACAGATATTTCACTCAGCTCGGGCTGCCATAACAGAATAATCTAGACTGGGTGGCTTAAACAACAGAAATTTATTTCCTCAGAGATCTGGAGGCTCCAAGTCCAAGATCAGTGTGCCATCATGGTCGTGTTCTACTGAGAGCTCTCTTCCTGGCTTATAGATGGACCCCTTCTCATTGTCCTCAAGTGGCCTTTCCCAGATAAATGCACATGAAGAAAAGGAGCTCTCTCTCTCTTTCTCTTCTTATAAGGCCGCTAATCCCCTCATGGTGGTCTCACCCTCAATGAACCGTTCTAACCCTAACTATCCCCCAAAGGTCCCATCTCTGAATACAGTTATTTTGGGGGTTAGGGCTTCAACATATGAACTTTGAAGAGGCAGGAGAAATCACACACAATCAGTCCACAGCAACAGATTTTCAGTCTGTTTTCCTATTAAAAGTGGGGACTTCAACACAACATTGTAAATCAACTATATTCCAATTAAAAAAACTTTTTTTAAAAAGCAGAGACTTCAGGGGAGACCTTCAAGATGGTGGAGGAGTGAGACGTGGAGATCACCTTCCTCCCCACAAATACATCAGAAATATATCTACATGTGGAACAACTCCTACAGAACACCTACTGAACGCTGGCAGAAGACCTCAGACCTCCCAAAAGGCAAAAAACTCCCCACGTACCTGGGTAGGGCAAAAGAAAAAGAGAGACAAAAGAATAAGGAAAGGACCTGCTGCTCTGGGAGGGAGCTGTGAAGGAGGAAAGGTTTCCACACACTAGGAAGCCCCTTCGCGGGCGGAGACTGTGGGTGGCGGAGGGGGGACCTTTGGAGCCACGGAGGAGAGCGCAGCCACAGGGGTGCGGAGGGCAAAGCGGAGAGATTCCCGCACAGAGGATGGGTGCCAAGCAGCACTCACCAGCCCGAGAGGCTTGTCTGCTCACCCGCCGGGGTGGGCGGGGCTGGGAGCTGAGGCTCCACTTCGGTCGGATCGCAGGGAGAGGACTGGGGTTGGCGCCGTGAACACAGCCTGAAGGGGGCTAGTGCGCCACGGCTAGCCGGGAGGGAGTCTGGGAAAAAGTCTGGAGCTGCCAAAGAGACAAGAGACTTTTTCTTGCCTCTTTGTTTCCTGGTGCGCGAGGAGAGGGGATTCAGAGCGCCGCCTAAACAAGCTCCAGAGACGGGCGCGAGCCCCGGCTATCAGCAAGGACCCCAGAGACGGGCATGAGATGCTAAGGCTGCTGCTGCCGCCACCAAGAAGCCTGTGTGCGAGCACAGGTCACTCTCCACACCGCCCCTCCCGGGAGCCTGTGCAGCCCGCCACTGCCAGGGTCCCGTGATCCACGGACAACTTCCCCGGGGAGAACGCACGGCACGCCTCAGGCTGGTGCAACGTCACGCCGGCCTCTGCCGCCGCAGGCTCGCCCCGCATCCGTACCCCTCCCTCCCCCCGGCCTGAGTGAGCCAGAGCCCCCAAAGCAGCTGCTCCTTTAACCCCATCCTGTCTGGGCGGGGAACAGACGTCCTCAGGCCACCTACACGCAGCAGCGGGGCCAAATCCAAAGCTGAACCCCAGGAGCTGTGCGAACAAAGAAGAGAAAGGGAAATCTCTCCCAGCAGCCTCAGGAGCAGCGGATTAAATCTCCACAATCAACTTGATGTACCCTGCATCTGTGGAATACGTGAATACACAATGAATCATTCCAAATTGAGGCAGTGGACTTTGGGAGCAACTGTAGACATGGGGTTTGCTTTCTGCATCCAATTTGTTTCTGGTTTTATGTTTATCTTAGTTTATTATCATTGGTAGATTTGTTTATTGATTTCATTGCTCTCTTCCTCCTTTTTTTTTTATATAGATATATATATTTTTTTCCTATTTATCTTTCTGTGAGGGGGTATGGGTATACTTCTTTGTGTGATTTTGACTGAATAGCTTTCCTTTTACCATTTGTCCTAGGGCTCTGTCTGTCCATTTGTTTTTTAATTACTTAAAAAAACTTTTATTTTTAATAATTTTTTTAATTTTTAATTTTAATAGCTTTATTTTACTTATTTTCTTTTTTTCATTCTTTTTTTCTCCCTTTTCTTCGGAGCCGTGTGACTCACAGGGTCTTGGTGTTCTGGCCGGGTGTCAGGCCTGTGCCTCTGAGGTGGGAGAGCTGAGTTCAGGACACTGGTCCACCAGAGACCTCCCGGCTCCACGTATATACCAAACGGTGAAATATCTCTCAGAGATCTCCACCTCAATGCTAAGACCCAGTGCCAGTCAATGACCAGCAAGCTACACTACTGGACACCCTATGCCAAACAACTAGCAAGACAGGAACACAACCCCACCCATTAGCAGAAAGTCTGACTAAAATCATAATAAGGTCACAGGCACCCCAAAACACACCACCGGACATGGACTAGCCCACCAGAAAGACAAGATCCAGCCTCATCCACCAGATCACAGGCACCAATCCCCTCCACCAGGAAGCCTAAACAACCCACTGAACCAACCTGAGCCACTTGGGGGAGACAGCAAAAACAACGGTAACTACGAACCTGCAGCCTGCGAAAAGGAGACCACAAACACAGTAAGTTAAGCAAAATGAGAAGACAGAGAAGCACACAGAGATGAAGGAACAAGGTAAAAACCCAACAGACCAAACAAATGAAGAGGAAATAGGCAGTCTACCTGAAAAAGAATTCAGAGTAATGATAGTAAAGATGATCCAAAATCTTGGAAATAGAATAGACAAAATGCAAGAAACATTTAACAAGGACATAGAAGAACTAAAGACCAAACAAACAATGATGAACAACACAATAAATGATATTAAAAATTCTCTAGAAGGAATCAATAGCAGAATAACTGAGGCAGAAGAACGGATAAGTGACCTGGAAGATAAAATAGTGGAAATAACTACCACAGAGCAGAATAAAGAAAAAAGAATGAAAAGAATTGAGGACAGTCTCAGAGACCACTGGGACAACATTAAACACACCAACATTCGAATTATAGGGGTCCCAGAAGAAGAAGAGAAAAAGAAAGGGACTGAGAAAATATTTAAAGAGATTCTAGTTGAAAACTTCCCTAATATGGGAAAGGAAACAATCAATCAAGTTCAGAAAGCGCACAGAGCCCCATGCAGGATAAATCCAAGGAGAAACACGCCAAGACACATACTAATCAAACTATCAAAAATTAAATACAAAGAAAAAATATTAAAAGCAGTAAGGGAAAAACAACAAATTACATACAAGAAAATCTCCATAAGGTTAACAGCTGACCTTTCAGCACAAACTCTGCAAGCCAGAACGGAGTGGCAGGACATATTTAACGTGATGAAAGGGGAAAACCTACAAACAAGATTACTCTACCCAGCAAGGATCTCATTCAGATTCCCTGGAGAAATTAAAACCTTTACAGACAAGCAAAAGCAAAGAGAATTCAGCACCACCAAACCAGCTTTACAACAAATGCTAAAGAAACTTCTCTAGGCAAGAAACACAAGAGAAGGAAAACACCTGCAATAATAAACCCAAAACAATTAAGGAAATGGTAATAGGAACATATTTATCGATAATTACCTTAAATGTAAATGAATTAAATGCTCCAACCAAAAGATGTAGACTGGCTGAATGGATACAAAGACAAGACCCATATATATACTGTCTACAAGAGACCCACTTCAGACCTAGGCACACATACAGACTGAAAGTGAGGGGATGGAAAAAGATATTCCATGCAAATGGAAATCAAAAGAAAGCTGGAGTAGCAATTCTCATATCAGACAAAATGGATTTCAAAATAAAGACTATTACAAGAGACAAGAAGGACACTACATAAGGATCAAGGGATCAATCCAAGAAGAAGATATAACAATATTTATGCACCCAACATAGGAGCACCTCAATACATAAGGCAAATGCTAACAGCCATAAGACGGGAAATTAACAGTAACACAGTCATAGTAGGGGACTTTAACACCCCACTATTCACCATGGACAGATCATCCAAAATGAAAATAAACAAGGAAACACAAGCTTTAAATGATACATTAAACAAGATGGACTTAATTGTATTTATAGGACATTCCATCCAAAAACAACAGAATACACTTTCTTCTCAAGTGCTCATGGAACATTCTCCAGGACAGATCATATCTTGGGTCACAAATCAAGCCTTGGTAAATTTATGAAAATTGAAATTGTATCAAGTACCTTTTCCGACCACCATGCTATGAGACTAGGTATTAATTACAGGAAAAAATCTGTAAAAAATACAAACACATGGAGGCTAAACAATACACTACTAAATAACCAAGAGATCACTGAAGAAATCGAAGAGGAAATCAAAAAATACCTAGAAACAAATGACAGTGAAAACACGATGACCCAAAACCTATAGGATGCAGCAAAAGCAGTTCTAAGAGGGAAGTTTATAGCAGTACAATCCTACCTCAAGAAACAAGAAACATCTCAAATGAACAACCCAACCTTCCACCTAAAGCAATTAGAGAAAGAAGAACAAAAATACCTCCAAAGTAAGCAGAAGGAAAGAATCATAAAGATCAGATCAGAAATAAATGAAAAAGAAATGAAGGAAACAATAGCAAAGATCAATAAAACTAAAACTTGGTTCTTTGAGAAGATAAAGAAAATTGATAAACCATTAGCCAGACTCATCAAGAAAAAAAGGGAGAAGACTCAAATCAATAGAATTAGAAGTGAAAAAGGAGAAGTAACAACTGACACTGCAGAAACACAAAGGATCATGAGAGATTACTACAAGCAACTATATACCAATAAAATGGACAACCTGGAAGAAATGGACAAATTCTTAGAATATCACAACATTCTGAGACTGAACCAGGAAGAAATAGAAAATATAAACAGACCAATCCAAAGCACTGAAGTTGAAAGTGTGATAAAAAATCTTCCAACGAACAAAAGCCCAGGACCAGATGGCTTCATATACGAATTCTATCAAACATTTAGAGAAGAGATAACACCTATCGTTCTCAAACTCTTCCAAAATATAGCAGAGGGAGGAACACTCCCAAACTCATTCTACAAGACCACCATCACCCTGATACCAAAACCAGACAAAGATGTCACAAAGAAAACTACAGGCCAATATCACTGATGAACATAGATGCAAAAATCCTCAACAAAATACTAGCAAACAGAATCCAACAGCACATTAAAAGGATCATACATTATGATCAAGTGGGGTTTATCCCAGGAATGCAAGGATTCTTCAGTATACGCAAATCAACCAATGTGATAAACCATATTAACAAATTGAAGGAGAAAAACCATATGATCATCTCAATAGATGTAGAAAAAGCTTTTGACAAAATTCAACACCCATTTATGATAAAAACCCTCCAGAAAGTAGGCATAGAAGGAACTTACTTCAACATAATAAGGCCATATATGACAAACCCACAGCCAACACTGTTCTCAATGGTAAAAAAACTGAAACCATTTCCTCTAAGAAGAGGAACAAGACAAGGTTGTCCACTCTCACCACTATTATTCAACATAGTTTTGGAAGTTTTAACCACAGCAATCAGAGAAGAAAAAGAAATAAAAGGAATCCAAATCAGAAAAGAAGTAAAGCTGTCACTGTTTGCAGATGACATGATACTATACATAGAGAATCCTAAAGATGCTACCTGAAAACTACTAGAGCTAATCAATGAATTTGGTAAAGTAGGAGGGATACACAGTTAATGCACAGAAATCTCTTTCATTCCTATACACCAATGATGAAAAATCTGAAAGAGAAATTAACCACTCCCATTTACCACTGCAACAAAGGGAATAAAATACCTAGGAATAAACCTACCTAAGGAGACAAAAGACCTGTATGAAGAAAACTATAAGACACTGATGAAAGAAATTAAAGATTATACAAACAGATGGAGAGATATACCATGTTCTTGGATTGGTACAATCAACATTGTGAAAATGACTATACTACCCAAAACAATCTACAGATTCAATGCAACCCCTATCAAATTACCAATGGCATTTTTCACAGAACTAGAACAAAAAATTTCACCACTTGTATGGAAACAGAAAAGGCCGCAAATAGCCAAAGCAATCCTGAGAAAGAAAAACGGAGCTGGAGGAATCAGGCTCCTGGACTTCAGACTATACTACAAAACTGCAGTAATCAAGACAGTATGAAAAAAAAAAAAAAGAAGACAGTATGATACAGGCACAAAAACAGAAATATAGATCAATGGAACAGGATAGAAATCCCAGAGATAAACCCACACACATATGGTCACATTATTTTTGATAAAGGTGGCAAGAATATACAATGGAGAAAAGACAGCCTGTTCAATAAGTGGTGCTGGGAAAACTGGACAGCTACATGTAAAAGAATGAAATTGGAACACTTCCTAACACCATACACAAAAATAAACTCAAAATGGATTAAAGACCTAAATGTAAGGCCAGATACTATAAAACTCTTAGAGGAAAACATAGGCAGAACACTCTATGACATAAATCACAGCAAGATCCTTTTGACCCACCTCCTAGAGTAATGGAAAGAAAAACAAAAATAAACAAATGGGACCTAATCAAACTTAAAAGCTTTTGCACAGCAAAGGAAAATATAAAGAAGATGAAAAGACAACCCTCAGAATGGGAGAAAATATTTGCAAACAAAGCAACTGACAAACGATTAATCTCCAAAAATTTACAAGCAGCTCATGCAGCTCAGTATCAAAAAAAAACAACCCAATCCAAAAATGGCAGAAGACCTAAATAGACATTTCTCCAAGAAGATATACAGATTGCCAACAAACACATGAAAGGATACTCAACATCACTAATCATTAGAGAAATGCAAATCAAAACTACAATGAGGTTATCAATCACCTCACACCAGTCAGAATGGCCATTATCATAAAATCTGGAAACAATAAATGCTGGAGAGGGTGTGGAGAAAAGGGAACCCTCTTGCACTGTTGGTGGGAATGTAAATTGGTACAGCCACTATGGAGAACAGTATGAAGGTTCCTTAAAATACTAAAATAGAACTACCATACGACACAGCAATCCCACTACTGGGCATATACCCTGAGAAAACCATAATTCAAAAAGAGTCATGTACCACAATGTTCACTGCAGCTCTATTTACAATAGCCAGGACATGGAAGCAACCTAAGTGTCCATCGACAGATGAATGGATAAAGAAGATGTGGCACATATATACAATGGAATATTACTCAGCCATAAAAAGAAACGAAATTGAGTTATCTGTAGTGAGGTGGATGGACCTGGAGTCTGTCATACAGAGTGAAGTAAGTCAGAAAGAGAAAAACAAATACCGTATGCTAACACATATATATGCAATCTAAAAAAAAAAAAAACAAAATGGTCATGAAGAACCTAGGTGCAGGACGGGAATAAAGATTTAGACCTACTAGAGAATGGACTTGAGGACATGGGGAGGGGGAAGGGTAAGCTGGGACACAGAGAGAGAGTGGCATAGACATATATACACTACCAAATGTAAAACCGATAGCTAGTGGGAAGCAGCCGCATAGCACAGGGAGATCAGCTCGGTGCTTTGTGACCACCTAGAGGGGTGGGATAGGGAGGGTGGGAGGGAGGGAGATGCAAGAGGGAAGAGATATGGGGATATATGTATATGTATAGCTGATTCACTTTGTTATAAAGCAGAAACTAACACACCATTGTAAAGCAATTATACTCCAATAAAGATGTTTAAAAAAAAATGGTTCTGAAGAACCTAGGGGCAGGACAGGAATAAACATGCAGAAATAGAGAATGGGCTTGAGGACATGGGGAAGGGAAAGGGGAAGCTGGGAAGAAGTGAGAGAGTGGCATGGACATATATACACCACCAAATGTAAAATGGATAGCTAGTGGGAAGCAGCTGCATCGCACAGAGAGATCAGCTCGGTGCTTTGTGACCACCTCGAGGGGTGGGATAGGGAGGGGAGGAGGGAGGGAGACGCAAGAGGGAAGAGATATGGGGATATATGTATATGTACAGCTGATTCACATTGTTATAAAGCAGAAACTAACACAACATTGTAAAGCAATTATACTCCAATAAAGATGTTAAAAAAAAAAAAAAAGCAGAGACTTCAGAACAGGAACACAAAGTTTTTTTCTCTGAATTTTTTTGAGAACTGTGTAGAGTAGTACATAAGTATGGACTCCCTGTAGACCACACATAACAGGAGATGGACAGATGTCAGGCTCCCCGCCGTGCCTCTGGGATATCACATCATTGGAGCCATTCATTCCTCTCACATAAAAGGTCAACCCAAAGGAACAGCCAACTAGGGCCATTCATTTCCAGACTCTGGATCTCAGATTCTCTACCTGTTTAAGCTCAGATGAGAGGTTTCCTAAAATCCCTCCACTTCTAACGTTCTCTTCCAATGCTTGTTTCATGTTATTACTGACACTGGCTTCTTAAAATAATTGATGTTTTACACAGTATGCTGAATTTTAGTAGCAAAAGAATTATAAAACCTAATTAAAGCTCTGAAATATAGACTTAGAACCAGATTTGATTATGTTATTATTTATCACAAATTATAAAAGATATATTCTAATATTTCTCACAACTCTTCTGATAGTTTTCATTAGAAACACTCTAGCACTTATTAGAATGGTTCAGTGCTAACTGCATAACATATAATAACTAGCTAAAATGATATTGAGAGCATTCTTGAAAGGAGGATGGCTTAGGCATATTATTAGCCTAAAACACTTGCTAGTTTTACTTTATTCAGGAAACAAATTATTTAAGTATTTTGTTAGTTATAATTACATAAAAACAAAAGAAAGACCAAAACCAAACTAACAAACAAACCCAAAGAGGGATGCACTTAGAACATTAAAACTGAACAAGGTCTGTCACTACTAGACTCACATGGTTAAACTACAGGCTTCCTTATGGACCACCCCACTGTCATTAATATTACCTACAGGTCAATAAATCACAATCTTGGTATCGTACATTGTATTGTACTAAAATTCCAAAGTTCCAATTTCTCCATATCTTGGTCAGTACTTGTCTTTTGGGTTTTTTTGGATAATAGTCATCCTAACAAGTGTGAGTTGACAGCTCATTGTGGTTTTGATTTGCATTTCCCTGAGGGTTAATGATACTGAGCATCTTTTTCATATCAGGTCATTAATCAGCTCATTTTAAAATTAGCTTCCTGGGGGTTTTTGGTTTTTTTTTTTTGCTATTGAGTGGTAGGGGTTCTTTATGTATTTTGGAAATTAACCCCTTATCTGGTATATAGTTGGCAAATACTTTCTCTCATTCCATAGCTTTCTTTTCCACTCTTGTTCCTTTGCTGTGCCTTTTTGGTTTGATGACATCTTACTTGTAAATTATTTTTGCTTTTGTCGCCTATGCTTTGGTGTCATATCCATGAAATCATTGTCAAAACCAATGCCACTATAGAAAACAGTATAGATGTTTCTTTCTTTTTTTATAAATTTTTTAGTTTTATTTATTTATTTATTTTATTTGTTTATTATTTTTGGCTGCGTTATGTCTTCGTTGCTGCACGCGGGCTTTTTCTAGTTGCAGCGAGCAGGGGCTACTCTTCGTTGCAGTGCATGGGCTTCTCGTTGCAGTGGCTTCTCTTGTTATGGAGCATGGGCTCTAGGTGCACGGGCTTCAGTAGTTGTGGCATGCAGTCTCTGTAGTTGTGGCTCACAGGCTTAGTTGCTCCGCAGCATGTGGATCTCCCGGGACCAGGGCTTGAACCCGTGTCCCCTTGCATTGGCAGGTGGATTCTTAACCACTGCACCACCAGGGAAGTCCTAGATATTTCTTTAAAAATTATAAACAGAACTATTTTATGATCCAGCAATCACACTCCTGGGTATTTATCCAAATGAACTGACATCAGCATTTTGAAGAGATATTAGCACCCTAAATGTTTAATGGAAGCACTATTCACAGTAGCCAAGATGTGGAAACAATCTAAATATCCTTTGACAAATGAATGGATAAAAAAAATGTGGCGTATACATACAATGGAATATTATCAGCCTTACAAAAGAGTGAAATCCTGCCATTTGCAACAACATGGATGAACCCTGGGGGCGTTATGCTAAGTGAAACAAGCCAGTATGAGGACAAACACTGCATGACTCCCCTATATGAGGAAACTAAAATAGTCAAACTCATGGAAGCAGAGAGTAGAATGGTGGTTATTTGGGACTGGGGGAAGGGGGAAATGGGGAGTTGCTAATCAATGGGAATAAAATCTGAAGTATGCAAGATGCATCCTTAGAGAGATCCACTGCATAACATTGTTTCTATAGTCAACAATACTGTATTTTACACCTAAACATTTAAGAGGGAGATTTAATGTTAAATATTCTTGCTACAGTAAAAGACTAAAATTAGCAGCCAGTAGGCTAAGACTTTGAGCATGACCTTCAGTAAAAAAATAAATAAATCAGTGAAGAAACAAGAAAGTTAATCTAATTAACAGCTTCAGAAGCTTTTATTTTCTTTAACAATAATCCTCAGATACCCCAGCATTAAGCTGGCATCATCACAGAGGAGGATGGTGAATGCTTCTTTCCATTTTGCTCTGTGTACTCTTCAACTGTTAAAATCTTTTATAAAGTATCTATCCAAGCATGGTTTGTGGAAAAGACATAAAAAGCTAAAAAAAAAGAAAAAAAAAATATTATGCATCAGGACTCATTTGAATGATTTATTTTAAAATGTTACTGAAGAAAAGAAAGAAATTCTTTAGTACACAGAATCCATCCTCTGAAATCCTTTGGGGAGATACAAATTTATTTTGCACACATAATCTGGCAATAAAATTATGGCATAATCATACAAACATTTTATAAAATAATGCAAATCACTAGGCAATTTCCAGATCTCCATGTTATTTGCATATTTAGCACAGGCTACTTCTAGAAATCGATTCTGCAGAAGGACCAGGATGTGTGCACAAAAAATAATAATGCTAGGAGTTATTAAATGATGACTATGCCTCTCTTTTACCTCATTTAATACTGACAAATATCCTTTCCTACAGATTACTCCTCTCCCCACGAATGACCCCACATGATGATTCTCAAGGGAACCATTATCAGGAGAGGAGGCGGCATGTGCTTTGCTGTTTGTCCTGACCATAATGTCTGGAAAGTAGTCACACCATTTACAGAAAGAGGAAGAGCTGGAGAAGTCCTAATTTGAGAAATAATATAACAAATTAAGATTTGGAATGCTGTGTTTAAAGTGACATTAAATCATCCACAGTTAGATTTCTAGAGGTTTAAAAAAGAAATCCTTCTCTTAGAGAAAAATTTTACAAGGAGACAGACGGTACAAAGAGGTGAAGGTGAAATCTAGGAAAGTTCACTGTCATAATTTTAAGGACAAAGGGATTTTTAAAGCTTAGGGCAATGTATTAGATTCGGATTGCTGCTGCTGTAACAAATTACCCCAAATGCAGTCACTTAACTCGAAAGAATTACCTTATAATTCAAAAGAGCAGAAATATAAAATGGGTCTCACTGGGCTAAAATCAAGGTATTCGCAGAGCTGTGTTCCTTCTGGAAGCAGTGAAGAATCTCCCAGGGGAGAACATATTTGTTTGCCTTTTCCTGCATCTAGAGGCAGGCTGCCTGCCTTGCTTGACGCACAGTCCCCTTCATCTTTAAGCCAGAAACTGCATCACTCTGACCTCTGACTCTGTGGTCACGGTCGTCTCTCTCACTCTGACCCTCCTATCTCCCCCTTTCCCTTTTAAAGACCTTTGTGGTAAGATTGGGCCCACCCAGATAACCCAGGACAATCTACCTACCTCAAGATCCTTAACCTAATCAAATATTTGCAAAGTCCCTTTTGCCATGTAAGGTAACACTCACACAGGTTCTGGGATTAAAATGTTGACATATTTGAGGGCCATTATTATGCTGTCAACCACAGAGACAGTTATAAACATATATGGATGTTAGTGAGATATCAAGAGGGGCAAGAGAAGGTGTGGAGGGGAAATGAAAATGAAGATGGAGATTCTCATTCAAATAGCTTATCAGTGTAAGGAAAAAAGAAAGTAAGATGACTAAATAGCTATCTCAGTTACCCCTTATAGACCATGAGATAGTTTTTAGACTTAAGTCTAATATACATAGTGGGACTTCCCTGGTAGCACAGTGGTTAAGAATCGCCTGCCAATGCAGGGAACACGGGTTTGAGCCCTGGTCCGGGAAGATCCCACATGCCGCGGAGCAACTAAGCCCGTGCGCCACAACTACTGAGCCTGCGCTCTACAGCCCGCGCGCCTAGAGCCCATGCTCCACAACAAGAGAAACCACTGCAATGAGAAGCCCGCGCACCACAACGAAGAGTAGCCCCCACTCAACCGCAACTAGAGAAAGCCTGTGTGCAGCAACGAAGACCCAACATGACCAAAAATAAATAAATAAAGTAAATAAAACTAAATTTATAAATATACATTAGTATACATGTTTTACCAATATTTTTTCTTTTTAAAAAAATTTTTTTTCTTTTTCTTTTTATTTATTTTTAAAAATTTTTTTAAATATTTTTTCTAAGGTAAAAGTTCCATTAGCAAAATGCATGGATCTTACAAAATGCATAATTTGATGAATTTTGATAAGTGTATACATGTGATTAACCACCACACCAATCAAGATAAAGAATTTTTCCATTCTAAAATAAAATGTCCTCAGATGTTCCATTTCTAGTAATATCATAAATATATATATGTATATGTATGCATGTATATATACACACACACATACATATATATATACACACATGTGTTGGAGTCTCATAAGGTTTATATATATACACCTTTCTACCAAGGTATTTAGAAATTCTCAAAGGATAAGGACACTAACATCCTAACACCAGGCTAGAACACTTGCCTACAACATTCTGATAAACAACCTCAATTAAGTTTTTTTCCTATATTAAGTTGTTGATACCTACTTTTTAGGAAAATATTTTAGTTTATATTTGAGATCTCAGAAACAAAATCACTGCTATAGTATTCCATTGTCTACTTTATATTATTCTGCGTATCTACTTTTATTTACCAAGAATGCTAGTAGTACCAATCACAAGTTTTTACTTTTAGTAAAGTGTTTCCAGGCACTTGTTGGTGTCTAAATGAGACAACAAATTAGCTATAAAATCATCTAAGACAAATGATTGATAAAATTCTGGAAAATGAGGACTGACCAAGTTAAAATTGTATATTGAGCTTGAGTGGAGTTCATAAATCTAACTAAGTTGGAGAAAAACAAATAAACAAAGCATTTCACCTGGAATTTTAGGAAAGGGCAGTAAGAAAAAATAAATATTTTTTTGCCTACCTTGCAGGGAATCAATTGCAGAAAGGAAGTTCTATGATCCAATGGATATCATGGAACCTCTGCCAAAAACCTGGGAGAGCATAATCCTCATAATGAGTTTTAGAGACAATGAGAGAAAAATGTTCCCAGATAAACAAAGAAATGGACAGCATCACATCACAGTGGTGTTGGCATTACTGAACTGATCAAGACAAAAGCCAGGGCCAAAGTCCTATGCAAACTGGCAGAAGAGGCAAAATCAATGCAAATGACTTGAAGGTCGAAAGTCAGAAGCCCTGGCTGAGAGATAAAGCTAAACACCACGCAGATATGAGGATGGTCTCAGAGGGAATGAGCAGTTTAGGTGAAGCAGCTCACAATTGACAAAAGGGACTGTCTGCCACGTTAAACACTTATTAGCAGTACTAATGACTCCATGCTTGGAGAAAGCCGAGGCTTAAATTTAACTATTCAAATTTTGGTTACTTTCATGCAACAATCTTTGGGACAAAGAGGTGAGGGCTCTTTTGCTCAAATTTAATGTACATAAAAAAGCAGCTGAGGGACTCCCCTGGCAGTCCAGTGGGTAAGACTCCAAGCTTCCACTGCAGGGGGCACGGGTTCGATCTTTGGTCAGGGAACTAAGATCCCGCATGCCACGTGGTGCAGCCAAAAAAATAGTTGATGTGTCGGTAAAAGAATGCAATTTTCAAAACATGGGCTTTTGTGCCAGATGGTCCAGGGTTTGAGTTTCCTATGCCCCCATGTTAACTATAGAAACAAGACTAAAGCTGTCATACTAAGGAGATTTGGGGAAAAAAAGAATCCTATCTAGATTTAGATGATGCATATCCTTATGCAAGAGTCCGTCTTCTGGTTGTTTGAATTCATCCCAATATTCAGTTGATGTTGCTACTTTACACAGTAATGGTCAAGTGATGCTTTTTGTCTTTTTAATTGACTGAATACACATATACCCATATGTGACACACACCTGTGTTTATATTATATGTTTACAAACCTAATTTAAAAACCATAAAACAGTGGTGCCTAACAGTAACTTAGTAATAAGCCTGAAATTGTTATAAGCACAAACACTTTAGCTGACTTTTAAAAGAATACTACCACTTGTAAGCAAATACTTTTTAAAGAATAAAAACTTCTGAATACAAATTTTGTTATTGACGTTTCTTATTTTTAATGGAATAAAGAAAGTTCTATTGTCATAATCTGGTGGGTATAATTACTGCTGACATTTTATCACTTTAGCATTATAATTTAGTAGAAGTTTAATATTTAATTCTAAGATGTGCTCGGAAACACTGCTCAGAACCCTTTGGGCAACAGCAATACCTGCTGCAGATTCAAGAGGGAAAAAGAGAAAATCTATTAGTGTTCAGAGTTGATGGCCATTTAAATCCTTCACACATCAGTGGAAGAATGGATTTCTTAGTACTGGAAAGCACAATGCCTACGTGCATATTATAGATTTGTAATTAAATTAAAACTTCAAATTTCACTGAAACTTGTACAATTAAAGGCTTTTGTAAATGTGTAATCTTCATGCATTAAGTAAAACTTTATATTTTGTTCTGTTGATCTTTGTAATGACCTTATCCTAGAACATTACACGGTGTTGAGTTTTTAAATGGCAGCGTAGGAAAAAGTCCCTCAAAAATCAATTCAATTGATTTCCATTCGTGCAGATGCACTAAGTTTTACACTGGTGGATGTTCTTCTTTCCAAGTAGATTAGAGTCAGACTGAAGACCAACCTTCTACCTTCTGCCCAATCCTACTTCCCTCCCACATTTCTGAAATTGTCTCAGAATAGTCTTGAATAAACAATATGACAATATGTATTCTGTCAAGTGATTTGTTTTCGTTTTGAAAAATCTGAGCTTGCTGTAATAAAATGGATTACATGAATGATAAACCACAAAAACAAGTAATTATACAAACATATAATAATGAAACATTTATGAAACTAGATAAAATGTGACACATTTATTGCCTATGAAATAGTTTCTTGAGGGCGGAGATCAAGATGGGGGAGTAAGAGGATGTGGAGCTCACCTCCCCCCACAAACACATCAAAAATCCATCTACGTGGGGAACAGTTCTCACTGAAAACTAACCGGAAGCTGGCAGACCTGTACAACCAAAGCTGGAAGGAAGACCCACTCATAACTGGGTAGGAAGGGAAGAAAAGTAATAGGGTCAGGACCGCTGCCCCTGGGAGTGGATGTGGAAGTAAAGGGAGATTGCATCAGCAGAAACCGGCTCTGGGGAGTGAGTGGGTCAAAACACAGACTGGGCACCCTGGCCCCAGGGTCCTACACGGAGAAGACAAGCCTCCTTGACTGACTAGAGGACCACTGGGACAGACAGAAAGGCTGGAGAAGCCGGACTCTGCTCGTGAGGAGGGCACCCATGCTGGTTTGCACCTGAGGCAGGGCAGAGAGAGGTCTGCCCTAGTAGCTGCCAGGTTTCCTGTGACAGCCTTGCCAAGCACTTCAGCTCAAGCCGAGCAAGTGCTCTGGTCCCACTCAGAGAATGCCACAGTGTGGCACTGGATCTGGGCTCCCATGACCAGGGAAAAGACTTGAACGTGGGCTGTGTCAGAGCTGAGCAGAGTGCACTGGACCTCTGTATGCACACAGGCCCTTCCCCTCCTCTGAAGCAGAGATCCTGGTCTGGGGAGAGGGAAGAACACACACTTAAAGGGAACAGAGACAGCTCAAACCCAACCCTCAGGTCTTCTGCCTCCAGAACCTGGGATCAGACTCCACCCCTAATAGGGCAATGACAGCCACTGAGCAGAGAGGAAGCCCAGCCTCACGCCTGGTGCTGGCTCTAGCCCCTCCATCTCCAGCTCCACCTCCTACCAAGATGAGAACTAAAGCAAACCCAGAGAAGAGACGTAACTGGCATCCACGTCAAATCTAGCCTTCCCACCAAAAGCAGTGGGCAAAGACAGTCTTCACAGGGACACGCCCACATAAGAATACCTCTTCAAGACGGCAATAAGTAACTGTTTCGCCTGAATTCATAGAAGCAGAGAAAGTTAAGTAAAATTAGAAGGCAGAGGAACTACTATCAAATGAAAGAGCAAGAGAAAACTCCTGAAAAAATCAGTAAAACAGAAATAAACAATTTACCAAAGAATTCAAAACACTGGTAATAAAAATGTTAACTGAATTAGGAAAAAGAATTGATCCAAACACCAAACATTTTAACAAGGAACTAGAAAATATTTTAAAAAAACAAAAATAAATAATTCAATAGCTGAAATAAAAAACACACTAGAGGGAATGAATAGCAGACTAAGTGACACAGAAGAATGCATAAGCGATCTGGAAGAGAGAAAAATGGAAATCAGCCAATGAGAACAGTAGAAAAAAAACAAATTTTAAAAAATTAAAGCAGGAAGAGGGAGAGGATATGGGGATTTATGTATATGTATAACAGATTCACTTTCTTATACAGCAGAAACTAACACAACATTGTAAAGCAATTATATTCCAATAAAGATGTTAAAAAAAAAAATTAAAGCAGGGCTTTCCTGGTGGCACAGTGGTTAAGAATCACCTGCCAATGCAGGCTACACGGGTTCAAGCCCTGGTCTGGGAAGATTCCATATTCCATGGAGCAACTAAGCCTGTGTGCCACAACTACTGAGCCTGGTCTCTAGAGCCTGTGAGCCACAACTACTGAGCCCACGTGCCACAACTACTGAAGCCCATGTGCCTAGAGCCCATGCTCTGCAACAGGAGAAGCCACCACAATGAGAAGCCCGTGCACCGCAACAAATAGTAGCCCCCGCTCGCCGCAACTACAGAAAGACTACATGCAGCAACGAAGACCCAATGCAGCCAAAAATAAAAATAAAATTAATTAATTACTTAAAAAAATTAAATCAATCTAAGCTATCTCTGAGATAACATTAAATATTCCAACGTTTGCATTATAGAGGTTCCTGAAGGAGAAGAGAGAATCTGGGATAAAAAATATACTTGAAGAAATTATGACTGAAGACTTCACTAACCTGAAGAAGGCAATAGATATCCAGGCAGAGGAAGCACAGAGGGTCCCAAACAGACCCACACCAAGACATATCATAATTAAAATGGCAAAAGTTAAATATAAATAGAGAATTCTAAAGGCAGCAAGAGAAAAACAAAGAGTCACAAGGGAATTCTCATAAGGTTGTCAGCTGGTTTCTCTGCAGAAACTCTGCAGACCAGAAGGGAGTGGAATGATATATTCAAAGTGCTGAAAGGGAAAAACTTGCCATCTTGGATACTATACCCAGCAAAATTATCATGTAGAATAGAAGGAGAGATAAAGAACTTCCCAGAAAAGCAAAAACTAAAAGAATTCATCACTACTAAACCTACCCTAAAATAAATGTTGAAGTGTCTTCTCCAAATGGAAAAAATAAGAATCAACAGGAAAGGGAAAATCCCATTAGGAAAGGTAAACATGTAGTAAGGACTGAAGATCACTTAAATAAGCCAGTGTGTAGATTAAAAGACAAAAAAGTATAAAAGCAACTATAAATACAATAAACAATAAAGTGATAAACTTGAAGGTATAAAATATGATATCAAAACCACAAAATGGTGGGGAGAGGAGTAAAAAAAATGTAGATCTTTTAGAATGTGTATGAACTTCAATGACTACCAGTTTAAAACAAGTAGACATAATTATGGGTCAACATACATAAACCCCATGATAACCACAAATCAAAAACCTACAATAGATACACAAAAACCAAAAAGAAAGGAACCCAAGGATACTACTAAAGAAAATCATCAAACCATAAGGGAAGAAAAGAAAAAGACAATCAACAGAGAAGAACTACAAAAATAACCAGAAAACAAGTTATAAAATGGCAATAAATACATGCTTATCAATAATTACTTTAAATATCAATGTACTAAATGCTCCGATTGAAAGACATAGGGTGGCTGATTGGATAAAAAAGACAAGACCTTTCAATATGCTGCCTGCAAGAGACTTACTTCAGGGCTAAACACACTCAAACTGAAAGGAAGAGTAAGGAAAAAGATCTTTCACACAAACAGAAGCAACACCAAAGCAGAGGCAGCAATGCTCATCAGACAAAATAGACTTTAAAACAAAGGTTATATAACAAAAGACAGACAAGGCCATTATATAATGATAATGGGATCAATACAAGAAGAGGATATTACACTTGTTAACATATATGCACCCAATACCAAAATATATAAAGCAAATACTAAAAGAAATAAAGGGAGAAATTGACAAAAATACAATAATAGTAGAGGACTTTAACATGCCATTGACATCAATGGACAGATCCAGACAGAAAATCAATATGGCAACAGTGGTTTTAAATGACACAATAGATCAGTTGAATTTAATAGATATCTATAGGACATTATATGAAAAAACAAAAGAACACACATTCTTTTCAAGTGTAAATGGAACATTCTCCAGGACAGATCACATACTAGGCCACACAATGAGCCTCAAAAGACTTAAGAGGATAGAAATTATCAAGCATTTATTCCGACCGCAATGGTATAAAACTAGAAATCAATCTCGGAAAGAAAAACAGGAATAAAAACATGTGGAGACTAAACAACATATTCAATACTGCTAAAAAACCAATGGGTCAATTACAAAATCAAAGAGGAAATCAGAAAATTCCTCAAGACAAATATAAATGGAAACACGAAAATTCAAAATCTATGGGATGTAGCAAAAGTATGTCTAAGAAGAGGAAAGTTTATAGTGATACAGGCCTTCCTCTAGGAACAAGAAAAATCTCAAATAAACAACCTAACCTACCACCTAAAAGAATTAGAAAAAGAACAACAAACAAAGCCCACAGTCAGCAAAAGAAAGAAAATAATAAAGATTAAAGAAGAAATAAATAAAGTCAAAAAAACAGAAAAGGTCAATGAAACCAAGAACTGGTTTTTTGAAAAGATAAAGAAAATTGATAAACCTTTAGCCAGGCTCACCAAGAAGAAAAGAGAGGGGACCCAAATAAATAAAATAAGAAATTAAAAAGGAGAAACAACAATCAATACCACAGAGTTACAAAAAAAATCACAAAAATATGACAGTTAAATGCCAGTAAATTGGACATCCTAAATGAAGTGGACAAATTTCTAGAAACATACAACCTGCCAAGACTGAATCAAGAAGAAACAGACAATTTGAACAGACTAATCACTAGTAGCGAAATTGAATTTGTAATAAAAAAAACTTCTAGCACACAGAAGTCCAGGACCAGATAGCTTCACATGGGAATTCTACCAAACATTTTATTTATATATATATATATATATATATATATATATATATATATATATATATATATATATATATATATATATATATATATATATAAAGTAATACTTAGCCTTCTCAAACTATTCCGAAAAATTGAAGAGGGTGGAATACTCCCAAATTCATTCACGAGGCCACATTACCCTGATACAAAAACCAGACAAAGACACTACCAAAAAAAAAAAAAAAAAGGAAAAAAAATTATAAACCAATATCTCTGATAAACACAGGTGCAGAAATCCTCAATCCAACAATATATAAAAAGGATCATACACCATGAACAAGTTGGAATTATTCCAGGGACATAAAGACGGTTCAACATTCGCAAATCAATCAATGTGATACACTACATTAATAAAAGGAGGGATAAAAACCACATGATCATCTCAATAGAGGCAGAAAAAGCACCTCACAAAATTTAACATCCATTCATGATAAACAAACTCTCATCAAAGTGGGTATAGAGGGAACATATCTCAACATAATAAAGGCCATTTATGACAAATGCACAGCCAACATCATACTCAACAGTGAAAAGCTGAGAGCCTTTCTTCTAAATTCATGATCAAGACAAGGATGTCCACTCTCACCACTTCTGTTTCACATAGTATTTGAAGTCCCAGCCAAAGCAATCAGAAAAGAAAAAGAAATAAAAGGTATCCAAATTCAAAGGGAAGAGGTAAAATTGTCACTATTTGCCTAAAGTCTCCACCCCAAAACTATGAGAACTAATAAATAAATTCTGCAAAGTTGTAGGATACAAGATTAATATATAGGAATATGTTGTGTTTCTATACACTAATAATGGACTATCAGAAAACGTTTTTTAAAATCCCACTTAAAATCACATCTAAAAGAATCAAATACCTAGGAATAAACTTAACCAAGGAGGTGAAAGACCTATACTCTGAAAACTATAAAACATTAATGAAGGAAACTAAAGATGATACAAAGAAATGGAGAGATATCCCATGCTCTTGAATTGGAAGAATTAATATTGTTAAAATGGCTATACTACCCAAAGCAATCTACAGATTTAATGCAATGTCTATCAAAATGCCCATGACATTTTTCACCGAACTAGAACAAATAATCCTAAAATTCACATGGAACAGCAAAAGATCCCCAACTGCCAAAGCAATTTTGAGGAAAAAAAAAAGCTGGAGGTATCACTCTCCCAAACTTCAAACTATACTGTAAAGCTACAGTAATCATAGCAGCATGGTACTGAGACAAAAATAGACAGATAGATCAATGGAACATAATAGAGAGCTCAGAGATAAACACATGCACCTATGGTCAATTAATCCATGACAAAGGAGATGAGAATATACAACGGAAAAAAGACAGTCTCTTCAACAAGTGGGGCTGGGAAAACTGGACAGCTACATGTAAATCAATGAGAATAGAACATTTCCTCACACCATGTACAAAAATAGACTCAAAACGGATTAAAGACCTAAATATAAGATCTGAAACCATAAAAATCCTAGAAGAGAACATAGGCAGAACACTCTTTCACATAAATTGTAGCAATATTTCTCTGGATCTGTATCCTAAGCAAAAGAAATAAAAACAAAGATAAACAAATGGGACCTAATTAAACCTAAAAGCTTTTTGCACAGCAAAGGAAAACTTTGACAAAGTACAAAGACAGCCTACAGAATGGGAGAAAATGTTTGCAAATGATATGATCCACAAGGGGTTAATTAATATCCTAAGTATATAAACAGCTCATACAACTCAATATCAAAAAACAACCCAAGCAAAAAATGGGCAACAGACCTGAACAGACATTTTTCCAAAAAGGACATACAGGCACATGAAAAGATGCTCAACATCACTGATTATTAGAGAAGTGCAAATCAAAACCACAATGAGGTATCACCTCACACCTGTCAGAATGGCTATCATCAAAAAGCCTACAAATAACAAATATTAGGGAGGTGTGGAGAAAAGGGAACCCTTACAAACTGTTAGTGGGGATGTAAATTGGTGCAGCCACCATGGAAAACTGTATGGAGGTTCCTCAAAAAACTAAAAATAGAACTACCATATGATCCAGCAATACCACTCCTGAGTATATATCTGGAAAAAATGAAAACACTATTTCGAAAAGATATATGCACCCTAATATTCATAGCAGCACTACTTACAATAGCCAAGATATGCAAGCAACCTAAATGTCCATAAACAGATGAATGGATAAAGAAAATGTGGTGTGCATATATATATCAAAATTATCATGAACATAATTCAAGTGTTCAATGTAGAATATACTTTTAAAAGACAGCCATCAAAACTGGATAAATCTATTCAGAACTTATAGGGAGTATTTACTCCCTATAATTTTGACTCTCAGAATGCTAATGGCCTAGTTTGATGTCAGTGTTACACTCTCATCTAGTTCTACAGTTCTGCCTTCTTCCTTTTGTTAGGTGCAAGCTGATACCTCGAGTTGTAGATTCTTATCTGCTGTGTGCCGTGTAAGCAGAGATCCCACTTGGTTCAAATCACGTGAACACACATGTTTGGGTGGCTGGAAGGCCTGGCTTGACTTGATATGCTCTCTGTACCGTCTGAAATGTCAAGAAGATAAATACTTTCAAAAGACAAACATCAAAACACTTTTTATAACACTAATCATTTATAACAGTAATCATTTTGTAACTATTTATTGCGACAATTGAGTTGTATGATGATGTTAGATGAATAGAAAGGACACTGGGAATGTACTAACGTGGTCAGAGGTCATCTATAAAATCTTCATGAATGATTCCTTCTGGAATCATTCCTGAGACAGGGCAGCCTGCTTCCATGGTGTCCCAGAGCATTATTAGTTTCACAAAATTATCCCAAGTCTCAGTTACCCTTTTTGCTCTCTGTCTTCTCTATTATAAGCTGAGTGTCTTAAGAGATGAAGACAGTATATAGTGGTGGGAAGAAAGGGGTGTCCTGGTCCCAGGAAGAGAGAGCATAGGAATTTTATCGATGATGGATTTATATAAATCAGAGTTTCTCAACCTTGGTACTACTGACGTTTTAGGATGGATAATTCTTTGTCATGGGGAATTGTCCTGTGAATTTTAAGATGTTTAGCAGCATCCTTAGCCTCTACCCACTAGATACCAGTTGCATATTTTCCCTAATTATGCAAACCAAAAACTGTCTCCAGACACTACCAAACATCCCTTTTGCGGGAAGGAAGATGTGCAGAATTGCCCTGGTTGAGAATCACTGATGCAGATGGAATACATGGTTGTTTTTAGAGAAGTGTCATATTAACGAGCTTTTTTCAAGAGTAGAGAAGAAACGCATGCTAATTCTTTTCTCATAGTATGAAAGTCCTCTTTGTGTTTATAATGAAAAATAAAAATCATGAAGAAATAATATATAAACAGTGGTGTTCTCAACTCGGAGAATAAACATTTTCTGTTGTACCCTTAAGTAGGAATATTTCAATAGCAAATTATGTTTTGTTTTTTGGTTTCCTTTTTTTGTTATTATTTAGCCCTTCATGGTAATCAAAGGGAAGTATTATGTAAAGATATTAGCTGAATATCAAGGGCTAATGATAAAAAATGTAAATAGGAATAGAAAATGAATTATCGGGACTTCCCTGGTGGTCCAGTGGTTAAGACTCTGAGCTCCCAATGCAGTGGGCTCGGGCTCGATCCCTGGTCAGGGAACTAGATCCCACAACTAAAAGATCCTGCGTGCCACAACGAGGATCCCGTGTGCCACAACTAAGACCTGGTGCAGCCAAATACATAAATAAATATTTTTTAAAAAGAAGGAAAATTAATTATCCATGAGGCAAAAAAAAAAAAAAACAGAGAAAACAGAGGACAAAGTAGGACAGGAAAAAATAGCTTCCTTCTACTTTATTCATTCATTTAATTAAGCATTACTTCTTACTACGGGCCAGGAAATTTCTAAATTATCTGTAAATATTAAATCACGTAACCCTCCTCATAACTCAATGAGCCTGGTGGTACTAGTATTTCTATTTTGCTGTTGTGGAAACAGAGGCTCATAGAGGTTAAGTAGTCTAGCTAGGGTCTGTGTTCTTAATGACTATGCTTTAAAAATGTACATTAATTCAGATGGCCTGGTGGGACAACTATTTCTCTACTCACAACACTTATAACGCCAAGTGTGTGGGTTTTCCACACCAATCAATTCTCTAACTCTCTGGACACACCAACTGGGTGCCCTATAGTTTAATTCTTACACTAACTACCTGGACTTAGTGAAGATCCCACAGGTTGAAGGCTCAGTCCCACAAGACTACCCCTCCACCTTCAGATGCCAATCACAAGTAGTAAGTCCCCAAGTTACCCACACTTCTGTCTGCTTTGCCTACAAATCATGGTCTGCCATGACCTCCTCCTCAGGTTGGATACTGTTCTAACTCCTACCAGTTTATTATAAAGGGTATTATAAAGGATCTAAAGGAACAGCTAGATCAAGAGGTCCAGAAAGATCCCCAGAGCAAGACTTCTGTCCCCTTGGAGTTGGGTGTGCTACCCTACTGGCCCATGGATGCATTCGGCGACCCAGAAGCTTTCCAGACCCCTTCATTTGGGGTTTTTGTGAAGGTTCCATTATGTAGGCTTGATTGAATAAATCACTGACCATTGGTGATTAATTCAATCCTCTGCCCCTGTCCCCTTCCCAGTGGTTGGAGGGTGCGGCTGAAAGTCCAAACCCTCTAACCACGTGGTTGGTTCCTCTGGGAACCAGCCGTCATCCTGAAGCTCTCAGCAGCATCTTGTCACCAGTCATCTCATTAACAAACTCAGGTCTGGGTGAAAGGGGCTTATTATGAATAACAAAAGATGCTCCTCTCATCCCTATCACTCAGGAAATTACAAAGGTTTTAAGAGCTCTGTGCCGGAGCCTGGGGCAAAGACCAAACATGTATTTCTTATTAGCAACAATATCACACCTGGACACTACCTTCAGCTCCTATATTTAACTCCCCACTCTTAACACTGAGAAGTCCATCTGTGTTTCCTGCCTGTCCCAAATAGGTTACCTGCCTGGGGGAGACAGAATGAAAGAAACTTCCACAGAGGCAGGTCTGGGAGGCCTGGTGGGCACTAGGGTTCAGACCACCAGGCTTCCCTATACATGTGAAGTATCAAGGCTTGGACCAGCCTGTTGAGGAGGTGTGGAGAGGCGGCTAAATACCTGATGACATTTTATTTGTTCCTTTGTTTGTAAATGACGTATTTGAGAGGAAAACTGCCATTTGAAAGTGTACAACCCATTTTTCAACGTATTCAGTTGGCATCTCAGTGGGTATGTCAAAGATGAGGAAAGGTACCCATTTGGGCAGAGTGAACAGTCACATAACAGATCCTAAATAGCTGCAGTGGCAGCAGGGATGCAGGATGCTACGGGGCTCTGGAGAATCTACTGACCTGCAGGAGAGCTCACCTCAGCCTGGAAGTTGCTGCTTCCCTTCAAAACCGAAGATGCAAGACATGCCATGCTCCTCACAGCAGGTAGAGAGAAGAGAGGGGAAGACAGCTGAGACCAGAGAGACCGACAAAGACAGTCTCGCTTGGGGCTGCCGGACTCCCGCGTTACTCAGATAATAGAGACCCCAAGGCACCGTCTATATTTGAGTGCTAGGAAATCTCACCAACCTTGTGACAGGACCAGGAGCATCAGTGCCAGCCCTCTACCAAGCACTTCTGCTACTATACTTGGGGACCCAAGGACAGCTCATTATTCTTAGTCCACAGTCAAGAAAACCACAAAGGAAGCAATAATTCAGTTTAAAGGGACTTTAATCTATCTGTTGAAAAATCCTTGCCTCAAAAGTAATTTTTCTGGCAATGTCTGCCCAAACCACATAGTCACCTAGACAAGCACATTTTTAATCTCAATTATTAGCAGTTCTTCTCTGCTCATTTTACTGACATACTCCAAATGGGAAAGAGAATTCACTTAATTATAGTTCAATTCCCACCATATTGTAGCAAAGGATGTTACATATTTTCCAGGTTTGTTTTAGGTGTGAAAGAGCAGAATGAACGTGTAAAAAATGTTTTATACAGTCCTTCTAGGTAAAACTATAATACAGTAATTTTTAAAGAAACAGAGTTTCTTTATCACTTTTGTGAATGAAAGGATATGAAATTACCTACTGGCACTTGACCTTGCTTGTCTACACTGGCAAATGAGTACTCATCAAATGATAGAGGACAGAGCAACAGAATGGGCTCTAATGGTTAGTTTGGACCAAGGACTGTTAAAGGAGCTTAAGTCTATTGTGCTCATTCTCTCATTCATTCATTCATTCATTCAACAGATGGCTGTCCTATTATGTGCAACACACTGTGTTACATATGGCAGGAGATACAGATATAAAAATAGAAGGTGAAATTCACTTTTCAGAAAGTCTGTACCTGAACGTTAGTCCTAAGCTACTGCCAAGATACTATAGAATATGATCTCATCCTATGAATACTATTTTCCCATATTATTTAAGTGTTTTCTCAGTTATGTACAATGATTACCTGCATATAATTCAGTTGAAAAAACTTAAACTTGAGACCTAAAAGTCAACCCTGATGAAACAGATACTTTGAATGTAAAGAAAATTATACATTATTTTGTTTTTCTGACAACCCTGAATTAATGTCCAATCTTAAAAAATAAATACATGACATTTGTCAATCTGTTTTTTTCCCACGTATTTATTATTTAACACGTGATATAAACTCGCTTAGGGTTGTCAGAAAAACAAAATAACGCTCATTACTAGTGAATAAATATGTTTCTAATCAAATTAATACATTTTTAGAATTGTCAACTATTATTTTTATTCCAAAGAGAATAAAGAATAATGAAAAATGTTTATGAATTTTTTTTCATTATCAGCATTCTAGTCATTGAGAATGTAGTCTTTATTGAAAAAGATGTTTTCATTTTTAAAATAAGTAAGGCGAAGTCATGCAGCTCTCGGTGGAAAAGTTCATTTTAAAGCAATAGAACAGATTAGCACTCTTAGGCAAAGTGGCTGACAGAAGAGGGTTCTAAGCATTTGTAAGAAAAGGACACATTGTTGAAAAGGGAGAAAAATGTTCCAGAATATGGAAACCAGACTGGCTCAACATTTTGCTTGGGAGTGGATGCTTTTGTAAGATGTGCAGAAACCCAGCTTGGTTTGCCTAAGTTATTTCTGGTAGCATTTAATCTTGTCAAGTTTCCTTTGGCAAGTTTAACGTTTGCCATCTACAGCAATCAGAGTGACAGAAATTCAGTTAGCATAATTTGTACTCCTGATGATATTCTTTTCTCTTCATCGTATTTCATTAGTTTGCTAGAGAGAATTCTATTTTATGAAAAAAGAACCATGCTGAGCCTTTTTGGGAACGTATGTAAGAATATTGTTTGTTCCCAGTCACAGTATGCTTTTATAGGATAATATAAACAGGTCCTTCTGTCCAGGGAGTGGAACAGGAGAAATACCTTTAGCGCATGATTTATTCCTTTGGCACAAGCTCTCAACAGTGACTGCGTCACAGCTGTCCACTAGACACATGATTAGTTTCTTTAGATTTTTTGTTATACTTCGGATCATTCAGCAATTCAGTTGGCATTTTCCCTGCGACTGAACAGCGTATGAGCATCTAGTTTATTTTATGTGAGCACGTGAACATACAAATGACTCACTGAAAGGGCAATTCAAAAGCCCGATTTAAACACTGCTGGATGTTCTATTGGATGAAAACGGGCATTTATTTAATTGGAGCATCAGACATACGTGTCCGTAGCAGTGTGACTTGGTACAGGATTTGTCATAACTACACTAACTGTGTGATTGTTTGGACAACAAACTATTTAACTGCAAATCACCTGAAACTTTGCACTCTGCATTTCATTCAACCTGCCTCTTTTTTATTAATTTAAAATACTCTACACTGAACACACACACACAAAAGTGTTCAATCTGAATCTTTACACTCAGTCCACAATGACAGATTAGAGAACAGCACACACTCATACTAGGAAATGACTCACATGTCAAAGTTTACATAAGGAACACACGCTTTAAAGACTGTCATGCTAACATGTACTGACAGATCTCTCAAATTCTGAGAACTCTAGAAGGATGCTTAGAGGAGGGCTGAAAAGGACAACTAGAATTAATACAACATCTGTTCTCACAGGCACCATGCTAGATGCTCTGTGTACGCTAACACTGCAATTCCTACACTGTCCCTGGAAAGTACGCAGTTTTAGTCCCACATTAAAGATGGAGGGGTCTGAAGCACGGAGCATCAAATCAAAGAAGATTATTCTTGAGAGCCTTACAATCTGATGGTAATCTGCCTTGCTAGGTTTTATTTCTTTTTCCCAATTTCTCCCCTTTGGAAGGACAATATCCCACCATTGAATTCTGGAAACACGTAACTTGTCTGGTTTCACAGGTTCACACCTGGATTGGAATTTTACCTCGGGATGGAATCATACCTTGAGTCTCACCCATACCTGATTTATTTGATATTGAGATGATACTTTGAACTTTACTTTAGAATTGATGCTGAAATGAATGAAAATGTTTGGAGCTGTTGGGATGGAATGAATGTATTCTGCATGTGAGAAGGGCATGAATTTGGGGGGGACCAGGTTGAAATGTTATGGACTGAATATAGGTGCCCTCCCCAATTCGTATATGAAGCCCTAACCCGCAGTGGCTGCATCTGAAGTAAGGAAATAGTTAAGGTTAAATGAGGTCATGTTGGTGGGGCCCTGATACAACGGGATTAGTATCCTTAGAAGAAAAGACACCAGAGCTCGCTCGCTCTCTCCATGTGTGCTCAGAGGAAAGGACGTGTGAGGACAAAGCAGAAAAAAAAAGATGGAAAAACTGAGTTTAGATTAGTAACAAAATCCAGATTAAAAAACAAGGACTTCAAAGATTAGAATTCAAACCTGAATGTGTTTCAGTCAAAAGCTTTCACCATGCCATCTCTCACGTGGTTAAAATACGTCAGTGTACTGTGTCTTTAAAATTGTCTTTATAATGTCCAAAAACTTTCTAGAGCCTAGATTTAAAAGATTCCTCTTTTCTTACTGAGTACTATAGAGCTCTTGTAACTCAGTTCTCTAATTTAATAGGCAGTTATCAGATTATTATTAACCTTTGAGTTTGTGACTCACATATACCATAGGGAGCCATGAGGTTCTAGATGTAGCTTATTCATTCATTTGTTCAATAATTATTCAGAGCCCACTGTGCACTATATACTGTATCAAGATGGGAGGGGATGGATAGAGTCCCTGGTCTCATAAGGTTAAGCATTTAAAAAAATACATAAACTTGAATTTGTATCTCTCACCTTGTATTACAATCAATCTTGGAATGATAAGACAGCAAAAATAATAAAGTGTTTTCGTAAAAATGAAAAAACTGGCCTAGACAGAAATGAGGTGAACATTTTTAGAATCTTGGGTCAGGAGCAGACTTCCTAAATATGACACCAAAGCTTGCAATCATGAAAGAAAAAGACTGAATGCTATGACTTTGTACAAGCTAAAAATATCTACATGAAAAAGCCACTATAAAGCTACATGGCATGTACAAAAACAGGAAAGATATAACTTCTATTACACCAATGGTTTAAAAAATGATAGAAAACAGGGCAAAGGACATAAAGAAATATCTGAAATGGTAATTGAAAATGTCAATAAACTCATGACAATGGGTCTTACTCCAGGAGCAAGCAAGGACATGGGACCAAAACCACAATATATACTCCCAATTTATACTCCTTAGACTGACACACGTAGAGACACAAGAAACACCCAGCGTGAGTGGGCTGTGATGACGCCCTGCACCAGTGCCAATGCCTTAATTTGGTATTACTGTTGCTATCTCTTTTTTTGGACCCAGCTGGAGAGTCCACCTCACCGACAAGGCGTTTTTTTGTACCCCCTGAAAACCTTGACTCTGATTTGTCCTTGCACAATAAATTCTGAAAGGGAGAAACTGAGTGGTGGGTCCATCTCTCTCTTTGCTAATCCTCTCACAATGACTGCTTTCACGTGTTCCCTTCTGGGACTTCCACGTTGACAGAGAGATGGAAAAGGGGAGGTACACAATGATACACACCCCTAAATATTTTTCATAATTCCGAAGACCCTTTCCCCTTTTATCACCCACACCTGAATTAAGCACAAAGACTTAATTGCAAACAACATCAGGCAAATCAACATTGCTTAAGATTACCCTGAACACTGAATTCTAATGACTTTTTAAAGCTACTTTCATATGTTTTCTGTCCAACAGAAACCCTTGTTATTAGCTATCTCCACTGGCATCATGCCACTGTCACAGCCTCAAACACTGTCATTTGAAACACTTCTACTGTTTCACAAAGTTCTATTTATCACAGTCTGGGGTCACCCAATTTGAAGAACTACTCACTATATTATGATCATTTCAGCCAGAGGGGGGCAAAACCTCCTGTCAATTTATCTGCTACCCAAATGTTCAAAGCTGTAATTAATTAGGAGGAAAGAAGGTAGAAAAAAATACATTTCAAAGCTAGATCTAGTTATTGAGTAGTTCAGCATGTCTTATAATTTTTCCATTTCTATAGCAACGGCCAAACTCATGTCTGCCTACAAAATTTGGGAAAAGAAATCATCGAAGGGGATAAAAATATCTGGCAGTAAGTCAAAAAGAATATCTGACATTTGCACATCTGTTGTAGTGTGTCAAAAAACTTCTACTATGCTACTGGACTCAGGGTGTGGAAGAGCTCTGGGCTCCTGAGTATCTGTTGCACTTCACAGTTTCCCGAGTGTCCTGGGGGAAGCAGAGCATGGGTGGTCCTGCCTTCACTTGCCCAGGGCTCACCATAAGTTCAAAGTCATCATAGGACCACAGCACTTTATATCTAGAAGGCCAATATTTAATTATTCATACCCTAGTCATATTATTTAACTATCACATACTTGGGTAGACTCTGGAAATCAGTCATCTCTCTCCTCACTCCTCATATTCAGTCCGTCTGTAGGTCCTGTCTATGATGTTGCCTAAATAAAACTCGCCACTACCTTCATTTCAAATAGCCTGTTTCAAGCCACCAACACATTTTGCCTCAATTATTACCATAAGCCATTAACTGGACTCATCACTTCCATTTTTTTTCCTGCCGACAAGCCATCTCAAAAGAAATTTTAAAAACAAAAATTGGATTATATCCTCCCCATTCCTAAAACCATCCAGGGGGTCCTTTCATCCCATGGTGGCCCCCGTCACTACTCCTGAACTCAGATCTCTCTCTTCTCTTTCCTCATTATGGACAAGACAGATGGACCTGCTTAATAGTCTTCAAATAGGCCTAGCTTACTCCCAATTCAGCACTTTTTCCCTTTCTTTTCCTCTGCCTGGAATGCACTCTTCCTAAATATTCATGAGACTAACTTACTCTCATCACTGAGGTATAAGGTTCTATTTATGTCCCTTTAAAGAGACCTTCTTTCGTTACCCTGCATAAGTAGTCCTCACCACGCCCTCACCAATCATGTGCTCTCTCATTGCTCCATTGCGTTTTCTTCACAGCACTTAGCTCTGCTTAAATTCCCTTATTTGCTTGCTTACTTGTCTAACTATTCATTGCTAGTCTCCCTCACCCTAGAAAAAAATTTCTATGAAAGCAGAGGCCTCTTCCATTTTGTTTTCTTTTCCTAACTGTACTCCACCTCTACAACATGCATGGGATATATGAGGTGCTGATGAAATAAATTATGCCCTTACTTTGACAAATGAGTAATCACAGACTCACAGATCTTATAAAAAATGACTAAAGTTCCGCTCCTAATAGACAGACATAGGATGGAAATCCAGAATCTCTGACTCACATTCCAGTGTTCTTGTAGCCAACCAGTCTGCCTTTTTTTATTGGTTGACTCATATGAGCATTCATATTTGTTGGAAAATTGAAGAGCTATAGAATCTCTCCAGAAAGACAAGAAGAAAAATGGAAAGATGTAGCCTTAAGCCAATCAAACATCTCTGAACTTTTGACTACCAAGTTTCAATTAAAAAAATTTTTTAACTCTTATGAAGGGTCATTTAGAAACCTTTATAGGACGATGAGTATGAGAGATGATGGGTAAAATCTACTCCCCACATTCATATGCCCTAAAAACAGGAATTCTGAAGAAATGGAAGGAAGAGATTTTACAGATGAGTGACACTGCTATGCAGAAGAGAAACCCTGATGTTCTGGGTGCTCTACACAGTTATAAGGAAGAGCCCCACTTGAGCTATTCTGGGGGTTCTTCCATAGTTATAAGGAAGAGTCCCACCCAAGCCTCACTCAAGTTGCTTCAATAATGGGTGACTCATTCTAATGGCACGTTGTTTAGAACGAGAATGTCAGTAGCAGACAAGGTAGCAAATATTACACAGTTTTTATAAAAGTCATGGCAGGATATAATGGACATCTATTTTAATTTTTCTATCCAGCACCCCTCTTTCAACTGGACAATGCCCATTCTATATCCCATGTGATTCAGGTGGGATTGTCAATCACAATGTCTTTCTGCTCTCTGGCAAGAGTATCACCTTTGATTTGGACTTAATCCATTACGTATTCTCATCTTCCAGTCTACAGTTGTTAGCCTCATGGGTAGGCATGTGACCAAACAGGGCCAACTAGAACATTCCTGAGATTTTGCCAGATTCTAGAGAAGGATGCTTCTCTATATCTTTCCTGAAATCAGTGAGCATGAGCCTGGAGCCTGCTGGAGCCAGCATGGAGAAAGCCCCAAGAATGAAGATAAGAACATAAGAGCAGAGCTCAGTGATGCACAAAGAGAGAAAAAGACATCAGGGTCCGAACTCCTAGACCCTGTTGTCCTGAAATCCAATCTACCCATCTTACCATCCTGGACTTACCAACTATATAAATAATAAAAATTTAAAAAAAAACTTTTTGGCCTAATCTATGCTTAGTTTGATTTCTGTTGCTTGCAATCCAAGAATTTTGACCATGCTTGTGGTTCTATAAATAGGATGACATTGTATATTAAAAGAAAGGTATATTCTAGAACATTAAGACACTTTTTATCTTAATGAAATTCTATCTAGTATGACTTATACTGATGCTACACATCTTTACTCCTTGACATTTGTTTACAGGTGTTTTTATTCAAGTCAATTTATTGACTGTTTGATTTACGGTACTTATTCATTCATCAGAAATTCCAAGACAGAAATCAATTCAGATAAATTAGTAGTATCTGGGCAATCATTGTATTTATAAAGATTATATATTCTATTTTATGAATATATAAAAAGGTGCAAAAAACCCTAAATATATGAGGTTTCTGATCCTTATATTCTCTTCAAGAATATATTTTCATGGTTACAAGACTCAGGAAAGGTGATCTGCACTTTAATTCTAACAGACAAAGCTCAATTTCATTAGGAAAAATAATTGTAAATCCTGATGATAAAACTGCCAGAGGAATTTGCTTATTCAGTACTTCGAGGCAACTAGTGTTCTGCCCTCAATTTTATGTTTATTGTTTTTGAATGATTAATATACAGGCATCGACTAATGATTTCTTTTGCATAACTGGATTGCAATGTTATTGATGGATTTATAAATGGGAGTCGAAGATATATTATCATAGCTACAGAGCTTAAAACGTTAAGCCAGGGGGGTCAAAAAAAAAAAAAAAGACAAAACAAACACATAAGGAAATCTAAGGCTTGAGTTCAAAATAAAAATTATGTACGACTATTTTGACAACAGATGACAAATCCTTATTGGTAGTGGTGCTCAGGCGTTTATAAAAGTCTCATCCAACTGGAAAAGTAGAAAAGATATATACTACAACTAGGTCCTCTTTTATAGGTTCTCAATTTCCCAAAAAAATCAGGTGTAAGGCAAATGATGGAAGCAATGCTACTTGTAAAGAAGATTGTTTTTAAATGGATTTTCTGGTACAGTCCCAAAGATAAAGTGTGCACCATTGAGACTTACGGAAACTCCAGTGCCTTGGGCTCTAAAAGGATTCCTGAGCTCTATGGCCATAAACCAAATGATATTTCAAAGAATAATCAAGAATACATTGGAGGCTTTCCCAAAGTGAAGATAACATTAGAAGTTGAGATGAACTATGTCTCTTCAGAGAAGTTCATTAGGATTTTCTAGGATGGGTGCAAGGGATACAGCTTTTCATTAAAAGGAATGGGCAGTCGAGAGTCTATTTTCCTTCAGCATCAGACAGTAAACTACAGAAAGTGGGAACAATGTAATTAATAATGATATTAAGAATCCATCACAGTGGTCTCACCTGTGCCCCTTTATCCCAGTAGAGAGCCCATTACAGCAAAGAGGAAAGGACACACACAATTTAAAACAGGTACCTGAAAGAATATTCCACTATCATAAATTCAACCTAATGCTTTTTTTCAAATCCCCAGTTGTATCAAGCAGAATGCCTTCAAGAAACAAGGTCATCTCAACACCAGATCAGGAGTCAACAATCAGAATTCTAGTGCCTAGCACTCTACAACTAATTATTACTTCTAGGTCTCGATTTTTTTCATCTGTAAACTAAGAAATTTGATGAAATGACTTTTAACACCCTTTATGTTCTAAGAGTGGCCAGATTCTATAATCTGTACAGGCACTGCAGGACCACTTAATAAATAAAAAACAGACATTGTGTTCTATAACTTTACTTAAACATACATACAAATGAGCAAATAAAAATAATCTAACAGAAGATATAAGTATTTAAAACCAAAGGAATTCAGTTCTTTTTCTCAAATTTGTCAGCTTTAGACTCTGGCAGGTATTGGAGGGTTTCTCCTGCCTCTGTCCATTCTCCCCTGTCTTACTTTTTTTTTAGTCCATCTGTGGACTAAAAATATACTAATATTCTAAAATCCTGACTTGCTAAAATTCCTAAACAAATTGGACAATGTCTTTCAATTGCATGTAATACCACTGCATATTGGCATAAATGGATTGTACATGTTTATTTGTATGTAGGGACCTTGGATAATGTGTTAGCTTTGGGTAAATTTATTTTCTTCATCAATTCATTACCACATATGATCTATTTCAGATAACTGACTCAGTTTGCCTACATACTATGTTAACTTACCAAAGTCTTTATAAATTAACTGCTAAATGGTCAAATGAAGGAAAAAATACGAGTGTGTGTATGTGCTGTTTTGTCTGTGTGTGTGCGCAGAGAGAGAGAGAGAGAGAGGGAGAGGGAAGGAGAGAGAGGGAGGGAGAGGGAGAATAAGGCAAATGGAATAAAATGTTAACAATTAGTGAGTTTGGCTACAGTAGAGCCTTGCATCATTTTTACAACTTTTTTTTGCAAGCCTGAAATCAGATCAAATATTAAAATATACTAAAATATCTACCACTGAAGCTCTTTTCTAGAGAAAGGCAACAATGTCAGTCACCAGCGTACCCTTTAAAGAACTAAGAAAAAAATAACACTAAAATAAAGGAAACAGCACACTTTTACCTAATAATCTGGAAAAGGATAGTACAATATTGAAGAGGAAAAATATCAGCTCAAGGCTACCTCAGAAAGGCAACTTAAGTGGGGAAAAATAAACATTTGAGGCATTAAATAAATATTTAGGCTATTTTATCAGAAAATAAAAATGTCTCCATAGTGAGTCAAGAAAAAGATTTGAATCCTGGGGGCGGGGGGGCCCTTTGCCCTCCTCATAGTCTTCATGCCCATCTTCTGCCACACCATCCCAATTCTAGCACAATTCAGTGCTGGGGAAAAAATTAGTGTTCACTAAACTGGAGTTTCTTGACCACATTCACTGGCTTCTTAAATGGGAAAGTAAGGGGCTGAACATCAGCTGGTTGGAGATTTAGCAGCAAGAGAAGTAATTAGTCTTAGGTCAGTAAACACCATACACACTCAGCCCCAACATGTATAACCAAATGTAGCCACCTTGAAAAGGGAGTCGTCAGTTTTAGACCTGCCATCATTGCTAAAGTATCTCTGTTAGAATGGACGGAATGTAGAATTTTGGAATTAGATACATTTAGTTAGAACGCTTGCTCTCAAATGAGCCTTTGGCAATACACTTAACTTTGAGGACATTAGCTTGCTCTTCTGTTATGAAATTTGGGTAGTAGTTTCTAACCTGGAGAACTGCAATAATAGATGGTGGTAACAAAAGCTTGCATTTCCTGGACATATGGACCACATGCCAGCAACTGTGCTAACTCACATGCACAGATTATCTCATTTGATGCTGTTGACATCCCTATCAGATGGTTCAGGTACTACCCTCCATTTCACAAGTGAGTTAAATGATTTGTCCAATGTCACAACTCTGGGAAGAAGCAGAGAGCTATGTGTCAAACCTAAAAAACATATGGCTCCAAACAGTCAGTGTGGGCTAGTGGTTAGGGAGCACCATTGACGGAGCTGTGCTCCCTGGGTCCAAATTCTTGCTCTAATACTTTGTAATGTTACAATTCGGCAAGTCATTTAAGTCCCCTGGACCTCAGTTTTTTCAAAATAATAATAATAGCAGATATGTTTCTTATGAAGAGTAAGTGAATATTGGGTTGGCCAAAAAGTTCATTTTGGTTTTTCTGTAACATCGTACCAAAAACCCGAACGAACTTTCTGGCCAACCCAAGATTTGTATATATGGAAAGTACCAAACTTAGAGTACCACACTAATATATTAAACAAACATATAATGTATACCATATAATATATTACAATATATAATGTATACATTATAATATATAGTGCATATAATATAAAATATATACTATATATTATATAACATAGAAATATAAACACTATGTATATCTATGTGTGTGTATGTATGTGTGTGTGTGCGTGTGTGTGTATATATATATATATATAGAGAGAGAGAGAGAGAGAGAGAGAGAGAGAGAGAGAGAGAATGTGTGTGTGTGTGTGTGATGTTTGGAACAGAGCCTAGCATGATCTAAGAGCCTCATGAGAGTTATCTATTGCTATATGCAAAATACATGACATCTGGCAGGTTCTCAATAGATAGTATTATTACTTGTAATATAACAAATTCAACTGACAGCAGCTGCCTTATTTTTATTTTTAAGGGGTGGAAGCCTGAAAAAAGAAATGCAGCTAGGAAGGCAATATTACGTAGATTTACATTCTTCCAGTGCATTAATTTAATACCTATTGAACTAAATGCAAGCGTTCTAACATACAAGAATGAGCTTGTGATTAAATAAAATGTACAATAGACAGTAACTGTTTTGAATGCCTCTTGATGATTTTAAAGCTCCTTAAATGTACCCAACCACAGCATGCTAATTTTAAATGATCAACTCTTATAGAGTAATTGGAGTACAGTCTTAACTCATTTAATATTACTTACATA